>NW_024350921.1:3391375-3474618 GCF_902729225.1 Pteropus medius | reverse complement strand
AAAGAAAGAAAGAAAGAAAGAAAGAAGAAAGAAAGAAAGAAAGAAAGAAAGAATAGCTGCACATCCAATGACCTAAGCACAGTATTTCCTGGGTGGACCCTCCTGCCAGCAGGGATGTGGGTAGAATGACAGAAAGCATGTCCCTCTTAAATGCCTATTGTAGATCGAGAGAGGCATGGTAGTGCCAGTCTTCTTTAAGGAGAATGTGCTTAAAGGAGCAAATGGCACCAGGAGAAAGGTACCCTAGACTGACCTGGTGCCCAAGAAATGATATGGGGATAAAACTGATAATACTTCCACCACAGTTAGGTCATAGCAGAAAGAACTGCTATGAACTCCCCTCAAGGCCTCCTTTGGACCCAGACGAAACTTAATGTTTACTCTTCCATGCACTGGAGAAATGAATGAAAATGGAAGGCCTTAAACTGCTCACATCCACAAAAGGGCACATGAAGAGAAACAGAAAGGAGTGACATAAGATAAATTAGCGTCTTGGAAATGTAAAAAATTGGGGGAGGTGCTGATTTCAACTAAAAATAATCCTTGGAAATAAGACACTCTGAAGTAGAAGTTGTTTGTATATTTCATTCCTGACAACAGGCAGAGCCCCAGGAGCAGGTGCAATGGATGCAGCTGGGTGATTTGATTCTGGATCTAAGAATGAGGGAGAGACTTGAAGCAGCTTCATTCTGAGGCCAGACATAGGCTGAAAGCCAACATTGTAAAGGGAGACCAGTAACAGTCCGCTGGAATTTATTACCAAGCTTTGTGCACTGTCCATGCGGTCTGCACAACCCAAGTGGGCAGCAGGAACAGAAGACTCACTTATAAAAGTCTCATCTGGAAGATCAAGCCATTATCTCAAGGAAGCCAGCCTTGAATAACTTCTCATATGCTCCTGGCCAGTTAACTATGTAAGATATGGATTGCTGGTATTATCTGAACAAAAGCAGGAAAATGAATTTCCAGCATTTGTATTTTGATGGCTTAATGGGATTCATTATGTGAGCAAATACACCCTAAAAAAGGCCAGTGACCAATTTTCCCTTACATTATCAGCAAAATGGGAGAGAAGCTAAGCGTTAAAGCTCTTTATTCAACAGAGTCTGGATTGTACAAAATTGCCATGATAAAAGGGCTTGCTTTTTATAAGGTCCAAAGGAACTGATTTCCACAAAGACTACTTGGCATAGGAAGTTAATTTATGTATTCATGTTTGATAAAATGAGTTGTGTGTAAAAAGTAAGGAAATGCGGGCGGCGGGGGTGGGGGTGAAGTTGCAAAGATTTTCACTTGGTTCAGGAACAGTCTCTACAGATGCACATTCTCTAGTGTTTAGATCGAATTTTGCGTGTCATACTCATATGTGTCCAACAGTGATGCAGCAATTCAGTTGTTGAGAAGACGACTGAGTCAAACCAGCCGTGGCTCTGGTGAAGAGGTGACAACACTGAGATTCTGGAATACATCAGTGAAACCACAGCCTTGTTTTTCCTACAGGGGAAAGTGTCTTGGGATAAGGAATTGTGCGTACATGCATCTTAGAAAGTGAAGGGAGGGAGATGAGTGTGTGTCTCAGAATGAAGATAAGGCAGTGCATGTGCCAGGAAGCAAGAATTTAAAGACAGCAGAAAATATTGGATAATGTGGGGAAGCTTGCATAACCAATGAGGGTCCTTTAACTTGAGCAATAGGGAACCTGGAGGAAGGTAGGTCTCAGTGACCATTCATTTTTTCCTTTTGATTTTTCTTCTCCCTTCCTCTTCACTCTTCTTGTTATGTTGCTCTCCCTCTCAGGATTTTGTTTTTTCTTATACCAAATGTGTTCTAATTATACAAAGAGATTACAGCGCTGCCATCCTCCTATAAAATGACTAAAATAAACTAAAATGACTCAAATGACTAAATTAAGTCAAAATTACTAAAATAGACCAAGTAAGGATACTTTATCTTTCAGACCTCCACCATTAAGTCAGGAAAATATCCTTCTTACCTCAAAATTCTTCCTCTTCCATGGAAACCTGAAATGTCTATTGAGACCTAGAATATCTGATAACATCTTTCAAATGCAAATACAGGAGGAGCAATGTCTTATTCTTAACCATTCCAGACATGTTACCTTAATTATTGAATAAGATGATCTCACACAATGACCTTTGATGGTGTCACCCATCACTGTGATTTATCCTAAGACTCTGACTCTAAATAATGGGAAGATGCTCATGGGGCACTAGTCCGTGAGGGCTGGGCTGGCTGGGGGTGGACAATGGTGGCTCCCTTGGTCAAAGAGAAACATATAATCCCTGGACACTTGAGATGGGAAGTGATGTCTCTAACAGAAGGAAGCAGCGCACGGGTAGTGATGTGAAGGAGACTGCCTGTCTATTTCTATTTTACCATTTCAAAGTATTATGATTAAAGATGATTAAGAGTAGAGATGATTTAAAATAATGACATGGTAGATGAAACTATTAACAACAGATTTGAATCAATAAAAATAATGCAGAAAAGATGTGATGAAGAAACAAGGAGACACAGACCAGAAATGCTTCAAAGTCTGCAGGGGTTAATTGAGATGTGAGACTTACTGTCCTCCTCCCTGTCTTGTTATTTCCAGCAACTTCAGAGGTTGGCGGGTGGCAGTGGTGGTAGTAGTAGTAGCAGCAGTCATTACGTTATGCCTGGACAACCCTACATAAACATTTTCAATCTAGAATTTCTACTTCCAATAATGCCACACAAAGCAATTTTGATAAACTTTTCTCTTGAGGATAGCTAAAACAATTGCAGAAAATATTTAAAAACTGTCTGTTCCAGACATTGGAGATCTAACAAGACAGTGAATAATTGTGGGACAAGACCTGAAGATCTAACTAAATTTTTGGAACTGAATTATTCTTGAAAAATCTAGAAACTGAGGAGGGTTAGTTGGGTTGGAAATTGATTTTTTTTCCTAATAGCATAACCCCTTCCTTCATGGGGCAGCTGAGAAGCTGACTGGGGATTTTGACAACCTCTCAAGGTAGAGAAATAAGTGCTGTAGTCTGAGACTTGCCGTGGCAGGTGAGGGAGAGTACTGCTCTCAGTTTAGATTACATCCGAGAATAAGGGTGAAACAGAAGTGGGAAGGCCCCTGCAGGATCTCAGACAGCTTCATACCATCTCAAACCCTGATCTTGGATAAGGATCCTAGATTTATAAATGCCTCACAGAATGAAATGTAAAATCTTCCCCAGAGAAAAATAACATCATACTGGGCCTCATATTATATTTCCAAATTTAAAAATAAGATGTCTTGTTCACAAGCAAAAAATAATCAATCATATTAAACAAGACAATAGGAACCAACAGAAAAACAGATCATGGCAATAGGCCTGCAGGAGCTCCAAATTTGGGCATTAAGAGACAGACTTTAAAATAACCTTATTTACTGGTTATGGTTGAAAACAAGATTGAGAATTTCCACAGAAAAGTGAAGACTATAAAAAAGAATCAAAATAAAGCCTAGGATAGAAAAATACAATAATTAAACTAAATAACTAGAATTTAATGACTGGATTCAACAGCCAAATGGACACAGCTGAGGAGAGAATAATGAACTGGAATATAGGTTAGAAAAAAAATACTCAGAAATAAGCATGAAAGGCAAGATGTACAATACAAAAGAAGATGTAAGGACCTTATAGGATCAAATGACGAAGTCTAATGTTCATGAAACCAAAGTCTCAGAAGGAGAGAAGAAAGAAAATAAGATAGAAGCGATGTTTAAAGTGAAAATGGCTGAGTCTTTTCCAAATTGATGAAGGACGTTTAAGTCACAAATTCAAGAAATCTTATGAAGCACAAACAGAATAAATAGAAACTCACACCTAGGAAAATTTAAGAAAGCTGCCGAAAATAAATATAAAGAGAAAATTTTTAAACAAAACTGGAGAATAAGAAGTGGGAACACTATTTAGACTGTTAGATAAATTCTCATTAGCAAAAATGAAACCCAAGGACAAGGAAATAAAATATTTAATGTAATTTTTCAACATACAAACTTGGAATTTTATACACAGTGTTGATATCTTTAAAGAAAGATGATATTTTTAGAGAAACTAACTGAAATTGTTTATGACCAGCAGTCCTGCATTAGGGAAAATATTAAATGTTATAGGTAGAAATAAAGGTATCCTAATGGAAGTTTGAAAATACAAGTAATAAAGGGCAACAAATTATTGAGAGCTTAGTAAACGCTGTCTACATAAAATATATTTTTTGATAATAAAAGCATAAAGAGAATTAAAACAATGGCATATGTAGGGAATTGGTGATGTTAGAGTGCTCTAAAATCGTAGTACTGTCTGGGAAGATTATTAGTATTAGATGTGATAAGTCGAGGATAGATGTTAAAATCTCTGGAGTAACCACTAAATTAAGAGCAAAATAGTCTAATATCCAAATCAATGAAAGAAAAGAAAAGAATCACAAAAAATAATCCAAAAGAAGGCAAGAAAAGAAAGAGAAAAGGGACCGTATGAAAGACATACAGACAGGAAGCGTTTCAGAAGCCATAGATGTAAACAAAACATATTTACCACCTACAGTCCACGAGAAAGCTCTGCTCATGTTTTACCTCCAGCTATTGCTGCACTGACACCATGGCAGACGTCAACCAAATGGCCTCATTTGCAACAGGCCTTCTCAGCACAATTCCTGGGGATGGTTGGATCAGGAATTATCTGATTTTCTAAAGTTCTCCATAAGTTTAAAAAATAATTTGCAAGTAGATATGCAGGCTTTCTAATCTTTGGTCTGTGAAAATTAAGTATATAGATCATCTTTGAACTATAGTAGCACGTTCTCAACTGACCTATAGTCTCCGTCCACCACGTCTCCCAACCCCACCATCGGCATGAACCTTGTGTGTTGAACCAGTGCCATGAACCTTGGTGTGATGAAAGGATCGAGGCAATGACATATAATGGAGCACTAACAGGTCAATGGGAATAAAATGTGGCAAAGAAAAGTCTCCCCTCATAGGGGTATTACTCTATATTCTACTTTGAGAAGATAAAAGGAATCTTATCAATTTTTTAATTAAAAATTATTGGGGTGACATTGATTAATAAAATCAAATAAGTCTCAAGTGTATAATTCTATAGTATGTCATATAGAAATTACATTGTGTTCACCACCCAAAGTCAGATTTCCTTCCATTAATCAATATTTGACCTCTTTTATACCTATCTACTTCCCCTTCTCCCACTTCCTGCTGGTAACTACTAATCCATTGTCTGTGTCCATGAGTCTTTGTTTGTCACGTTTGTTTGTTGCTTTCAGTTTCAGATCCTACATATGAGTGAAATTATATGGTTTTCAACTTTTGCTGTCTGACTTATTTCACTTAGCATGGTTAATTATTTCAAGATCCATCCACGTTGTTGCAAATGGCAGTATTTTATCTTTTCTTATGGATGAGTAATATTCCATTGTATATATATACCACAGCTTCTTTATCCAATCATCTATTGTAGGACACTTCAGTTGTTTCCATGTCTTAGCCACCATGAATAATGCTGCTGTAAACATTGGAATGTATATAACTCTGCAGGTAAATGTTTTCAAGTTTTTTGGGTAAATACCCAGAAGAGGAATTGCTGAATCATATGGTGATTCGATTCTTTCGTTTTTTTGAGGACCCTCCATACTGCTTTCCATAACGGTTGTACAAATTTGCATTCCCACCAGCAGTGTATAAGGGTTCCTTTTTGCCCACAACCTCTTCAACACTTGTTATTACTTGTCCTGTTGATAATAGCCATGGTAACAGGTGTGAGACGGTATCTCATTGTAGTTTTGATTTGCATTTCCCTAATAGCTAGTGAAATTAAGCATCTTTTTATATGTCTATTAGCCATTTGTATGTCTTCTTGAGAAAAATATCTGTTCAGGTCCTCTGACCATTTTTTAATTGGATTTTTTTTTTTTATTGTCGAGTTGTATGAGTTCTTTATATATTTTGGATATTAGGACCTATCAGAGACATTATCTGCACCTATATTCTCCTATTTGGATTATACTACAAAATGACAATAATCAAAACAGCATGGCATTGGCTGAAAAACAGACAGAACAGACCAATGTAACAGAATTGAGAGTCCAGAAGTAAATCCCCACATATATGGGCAAATAATTCTCAACAAAGGAGCCAAAACCATACAATGGAGAAAGGAAAGCCTCTTCAACAAATGGTGCTGGGAAAACTGGAAAGCCACCTGCAAAAGAATGAAACTAGACTGTTATCTATCACCATACACCAAAATTAACTCAAAATGGATCAAGGACCTAAATATAAGACTTGAAACAATAAATTGCATAGAAGAAAACATAGTTACTAAACTCATGAACTTTGAATATAGAGAGGACTTTATGAATTTGACCTCAAAGGAAAGAGGAATAAAAGCTAAAATAAACTAATGGGACTATATCAGACTTAAAAGCAATACACAGCAAAAGAAACTATCAACAAGGCAAAGAGGAATCTTATCAATTTTTGATAAACCACATGGAGTGATTGATAACAAGAGTTAGAAGGTGAGAAAACTTGTCCTAAAAGGACATGCTCAAGAAATAGCAAATGGTCTTTATCACTGTTAAATTGTGTTGGGACAATTAATTTCTGGATTTCATTTTGCTGAATGGGTATGCTACTTTGAAACCAGAGCTGAATTCTTCAGAGCAATATAGGAAAGACAAGTGGCCTTTCCCTCTTCTTGCCCTCTGATCCTACTCCAACAAAATTCACCCTCTCTGCTAAATAGGTGTTCCACTAATATTTAAAGAATATTGGTTTAAAAGAATTACTGGTCTGCCATGTGTCAATTCGGATATTGATATAAATATATATACGCATATCTTCCCAAACACTGCATGACATTCTAACTCAACTAATTTAGTTAATAATGATTCTCTTACATAAACGTAAGTACTTTTAAGAAGGCTAAGGGTATCATCATTCACAATCATTGATTGGCTCAGTTTATTTTTCATCTATTAACCAGCTGAAGGCAAGTGTGGGGCAGAAGATGGAAGCAGTTTACTGATTGGTAAAGGATGTAGACTGGTGAAGAGGCTGTGTAGGTTTGGGTTCCTTAGAAGCACTGCCTGAAATGGGAGTCCTAGTGCGAGAGATTAGTTGAGAGCTCTCCAGAAAAAAAAAAATGTAAGAAAGTATGAGAAGCTCGGTGAGATACCCTCTTGACATCTACCTCAGCCAGATCCATCGAGAGCTCTGGAGTATAAGTGGCATCACAGAGTTGTTGCCCCCTATTTCAAGGAACCCAGACATTTTACCCAGTATCAGTCAGTCATTGGCTGAGGGCTACCCTCAGGGGAGGGCAAAATCTTCCAGGTGTTTCAGGCCTAGGCAGGTCTCCTTGACTAAAGGCAATTGTCAAGACAAAGGGGCAGACAGTGCTCATAGCATCTTGGGGGTGGATGCCTTGGCCAATTAATGGGATCTGGGCAGGGCACTCACAGCCTCTACTTCACATACCGAGAACATACCCCAGATAGTTTCTGATTCTAATGTCATTTAGGGTTGGTGTTGCACAGAGAGAGGAACAAAAACTGCCTTCCTTTCACCCCTGTCTCTACCCTCCTGATGCTAGGATAAATACACAGCTGGATCCATACTTCGGTAAAATGAGGGGTTAATGTTGGATTTTGTGGGCTACTTCAAGAACTCCACTTATAGAATTTCTTCAATGAAGAGTTTTAACAATTTATTGAGAAAAATGAACTAAATGTTTTGGAACTGAATTATTCTTGGAAAATCTAGAACATCTGGTCATCTTATATGGAGTTTACCAGTATGGTCAAATGAAATTATGAAAGCATTAAGCCAACATGCATACAATGCTGTAGAATCGTTATACTGCTATATGGAATAGGTACATAAGAAGTAAAGAGTCTATATAAATCAAATCGCATTACTTTTATAAAGCAAAATGAAAATTTTTCTTTTTTCTCACCTGTTCTCCAATATTTATAGCAGTGTCAATATTGATAAATTACACTAATAATCCCAAAGTGACATCATCGCCACTTCCCACATGGATAAGTACAAAGGACGTTCATTTACTTTCCTTCGACCCTTACCTCCCTCTGTCTCTCCCTTTCCAAGGTCACATGCCACACCATTCCCGCTAGATTGCAATCAACGCTGCACCGCTGAACCAGTGTTGCCATTCTAGATGCTAATGAGTGCTGAGACTATTATAGAAATGTTCATATATACTCGTTAAAGAAAAAGAACACCCCTTTCTTCATTGTTTCTTTAAGATCCTTTCTTTCTCGATCTTATGAAAAAGTGAAAACATAATGAAAGTTCCACTTCCTTTGGACAATAAAGAAAAAAATGTTTTTGTTTTTGTTTTTTAAATATCAGAATTGTTCCACAGGTATTCATTAAAGGCTACATGGCAACATGGACTTGGCAAGAAAACAGTCTCTTGCTGAAGGGGAGAATCTTACTTCAGTGCACTGGGAAGAGATTGATTGGTATCTCTTTTATTTTATTAGTACACGTGCCAGGTTCTCATTACCTGAAAATTTTAATTTACTCAGTTTCTGAGTTCTAGGATGGTTTCAATTGACACCCAAACAAGGAAAATTATCTAGAATTTTGTAGATGCATTTTTCATACAAAATACCTATGTCATTCAGCTTTGTCCTCATTACCGACCTCTCCAATCTCAAGAGTGTGGATGCTTTTGTCAGGAGACCCACCAACCTGCTCATGTAAAATTCAAATTGGAATTTGAATAGGAAGAAGAAAATACATAAAGTCTAAAATGTTATTCTATGGAAAATAGAAGCGGTAACAAATACTATATTAGAAAAAAGGTAAGATAATAATTAGGAGCAAATGTTGGAAAGAGGAGCAGGCATAATTTTGGGGGTTTCATATGTGCATTTCACAAGAACTCTCACAATGCTGTTAGTAAAAGCAGACTCTAATTTTGCATTTGAAATAGATATAACACCAAAGACACCACAACAACACTGAAACTTATAATTATAAATAAGATCAATTAAGAGGCAGATGAAAGCATTTAAAGAAATCAGTGTGTCAGCACGAGAAAATCTGATTAGATTCTATTTAAAACATAAATAAAGTAAGTGAAGACAAATAGAAAATTAGCATGAATCAATAAGAGTAGGTAGGCTAAAGTCCAGAATAAAATGATCTTTAAAAAATGTTGAGAGCAGCAGAAAATATTGTTTTATGTTGTTCTGAGATTTTTACCCTCGTTACTTATTCAACTTCTCAATGCTTCAGTTTTTCCTTAGGAAAAGCAGTGATAATAATAATAGGTATTATAATCTCATAGGATTTCCAAGAGTGTTATTAACATACGTAAAACACTAAGAACAATGCCCTATATATAATAAAGATTCAATCAGTGTTATTATTAGCTATTATTGACAATCTGCTAGTGATGTCTATCCAGCTTGTTACTGATCTATTATTTATCTTTCATAATAAATTACTTTCTTCATTGGTTAGAAGGATATAATAGAGGACATTTAAAGTTCTCTAACTTTTAAGATCCTATAAATGGTTTCATGGCATCTATCTATAAATTCTATCTCTCAAGGTAGTTTCTTTGTTCCTTAAGGTCACAGTCTGTGTTTAGTTTGTTTCAACTCCTCACAATGCCCCAGGCACAGGGATGAGTACACAGAAGATATTCATCAAATAGTGATTCTGGTAATTACCGAAGTCCATGTGTAAGTCTGAGAAACTGAAGAAGGCGAATAGAGGCCTATGTCCATCAAACTAATTTATTAAAAATGATTCCTATTGGGTCAGAAAAATCTCTATCATGAGGATGATGTGTGAGTGCTTTACATGAATTATATTATTTAATCATTTAACAAATTTAGGGATTAAACATTACTATCCCCATTTACCAATGAATAAAATTGGGGTTCACAAAGATTAGGTAATTAGTCCAAATGCTCAAAGCTGGTATGAAATGAAGCTAAAATCAGCACTCAGGCCTATCTGATGACAAGCCATGTTTTTAAGCATTGGCTTATATTATATCAATTTACAGTGTGATAAAAACATTAGTATAACCCTTAGTCTCGAATAAAAAGAAATCAGAGTCATAGGAAAAGATCACTCTGCTATTTTACATTAATAAAAATAAAACTGATGCCTGAGAGTTCTGGTAGCTTATTTCATGCTCATGGGAACATAGTCGATTTTCTCCAGATCACGGACAAGGCTCGTCACTGTCGGAACTTGAGCTTGTTGACTCTGTTGCTGAGGTCAATAGATATGAAGAGGCTCTGTGTCACTGCAGTTTCAGGGATTTCAAACAGACCTTGAAATCTGAGCAAAGATCAGAAAGGATCTCATTAACAGGACAATGTTGACACATGTAGCATCAGCAAAGAGTAGAAAGTAATATAATAAATTGGCACATTATGTGATGCTGACTATAAGCAAAATGAAGTTTCAAAAGAGAAGGCAGGAACTTCTGAGGTTCTCATCATATGCTGGTTCTTTATATTTTCTTGGCTCTCCAACTGGACAGGTTAGTTTTCTGAAGATGCACTTGTGAGATTATGTGAGATGCAAGCCGAGCTAGCCACTTTTTCACAAACGCCATGTTTAGCTGAAAGAACATCTGATTTTAAAAAATGGTTATTCACACTAGGCATTTGGCAGACATTTTCTTGAAAATAGAATGAGACTGTGAATTCAAGGAAAATGATTGATAGCATTTGTTGACAATGATAAAATTTTAAATTTCAAGCAAAAATTTAAATTTTATAAAATGTGTATCTATGACCATGAGCTTGACAACTTCCAAATAAGGACTTCTCTGATGTGATCAGTGGTGCTACTGGCAAATACAATTTTTATATGATATAATTATCAATTTTTAATATTATATATATTTTCATAACTCAGTAAATCAATATTTTTCTTAATAACCAACATATAAAGTTAGAAGTCATGCATGGCTAAAAGATCTATTCAAAGTGCAAGGTAGATCAATGGAATTGAATGTTATAGAGTATAAAACATTCACTAATATGGATTCCACTTCCACATCGTAACATCATAAAAAGCTGAAATTGTTGAGTTTTCGTGTAGAATCAAAGCTTTCAATCACCAATACATTGCCTTGCTCCTGATCTTAGGAAAACAGTATTCTGAATTAAAAACTGTTAACTCTATGCTTTTTATAGATGTTCTTTATCAAGTTGAAGAAATTTCCCTCAATTCCTGCTTTTCTGAGAATTTTTATTCTAACTAGGTGTTGGATTCTATTAAATTCCTTTTTTATATCAATTAATATGATCAGATGACTTTTCTCTTTAGCCTGTTAATATATGATGGATTACATTGATGGTTTTCAAATGTTTAATCTGTCTTCCAACCTTGGAATAAATTCCACTTGGTATTTATTTTTTCTTATATATTGTGAATTCTATATATTTACATTTCTTTAAAGTTTTCATGTCTATATTCATAAAGAATATTGGTCTATAATTTTTTTGGTAATATCTTTGTCTGGTATAGGTTTCAAAATAAGACTGGCTTCATAAAATAAGTTGGGAAGTATTTCTATCTCTTGCATTTTCTGAAAGAGATTGCGTGAAAA
The DNA here is from genome assembly GCF_902729225.1 of Pteropus medius. Taxonomy (NCBI): domain Eukaryota; kingdom Metazoa; phylum Chordata; class Mammalia; order Chiroptera; family Pteropodidae; genus Pteropus; species Pteropus medius. The sequence continues at coordinate 3,462,946 of NW_024350921.1, read as the reverse complement.
TTGTATTATTTCTTTTTTTAACATTTAGTAAAATTTTTCAGTGAAATCACCTGGACTTACAAATTTTGGAAGAGTTTAAATTACAAATTCAATTTTCTTAATAGTCATAGGGCCATTCAACTTATCTATTTCATATCAGGATAGTTGAGGTAGTTTGTGCGTATTGAGGAACTGGCCCATTTCCTCTAACTTGTTAAATTTATGTGTGTAAAGTTACTTATAGTATTCCTTTATTTATCCTTTGGATATCTGCAGAGTCAATAATTATATCACCTATTTCATTCCTGATATTGACAATCTATGTCTTCTCTGTCAGTCTTGCCAGAGGTTTGTTAATTGTATAAATCTTTTCAAAGAAATGGATATTTTATTGATTTTCTCTATTGCTTCTGTTTTCAATTTAATTGATTCTGCTCTTTTCTTTATTATGCCCTTTCTTCTCCTTGTTTTGGGTTTATTTGGCACTTGCTTTTCTTTTCTTTTTTTTTTCTGGTAGAAACTTAGATTATTGTTTTGAGACTTTCTCTTTTCTAACGTATGCATTCAGTGTTATAAATTTCCCTCTCATCACTGCTTTAGCTGTGTCCCACAAATTTTGATATTTTGTATTTTCATTTTGATTCAGTTCAATGTATTTTTTATTTCTCTCAAGACTTATCTTTTCACCCATGAATTATTAAGAAGTAGAATGTTTAGTTTCTAAGTTTTTGGAGATTTCTCTATTTTATTTCTATAATCGATTTCTAGTTTGATTCCATTATGGTCAAGGAATATACTCTGTATGATTTCAATTATTTTAAATGTGTCAAGGTTTATTTTATGGCTCAAGATATGTTCTATCTTGGCATATATTCTGTGGATGCTTTAAGAAATGTATTCTCCTATTGTAGGGCTGAATGTTCTATAAATATCAAACAAATCCAATCGGTTGATGGTGTTGTTCAGATCTTCTATATCCTGACTAGTTTTCTGTCTAGTTGTCCTTTCGTTTGTTAAAGTCTCTGACTATAATTGTGGATTTATCTATTTCTTCTTTCATTTCTACCCATTTACGCTTTACATATTTTGCAGCACTGTTGCTTAGTGCATGCACACTTGAGATTATTATGTATCCTTGGTGGACTGAGCCTTTTATCATTAATTTTTGTTTTACTCCTGTACTTGTAATTTTCTTTGCTCTGAAATCTACATTACATAATGTTAATATAGCCAATTCTGCTTTTAAAATTTGATGTCTGCATTGTACATGTTTTCCATCTTTTTAATTTCCTAAGCTGCCCCTTTCTTTGTCCTTTGGGTAAAGAGAGCAGACTTTTATTGGTTTTTTGTTTTGTTTTGTTTTGTTTTGTCTTCACTCACCAGTGTTTCCAGATTGCCAGTCTCTCCAGCACCTACTCTGGAGTATATGAGGCCAAAAGAAAACTCAGGAAATCAGTGCTATGTTGCTCCTCAGGTCCCAAGGTCTGTAGCAGGAGCCAAAGTAAGACTGAGTAGTCCAGAGACATCTCCAGGCCCTACCAGAGGAACAGCTCACAAGTCACACCACTGCAGACAAAACAGCTATGAGTGACCACGGGGCATGCCTGCAATCAAGTGGACAAGATACTCTCCAGCAACCAGAACCCAGAACAAGAGTGCCTAAGGGTTCTAACACCCTGGCTCCCCCTAATGCCATAATGCTGCATAAGCCTCCTCCTCTCCTCCTTTTAGGAAAGTAGAAGAGGAAGGGGGAAGCTGTTAGAGAATGTGAATGTTACAAAGAGAGATTGAATGCTTCCTAAATGTACTGATTAAAATATTGGATCAGACTAAGCTTTTAACCCAGTCTGATGTTGAAATAACTGAATCTCGCTAATTGTGAGTAGGAGTGTAGAAGAAAGCCAAATTCAATTAGGTTAATTAAAGACCTTACTTTTTTTTTTTGGTCTATCCTAGGTCAGAAGTATACTTTCTAGATTTTTATTATCTAGTGAACATGGGAGCCTATTTAGTGGTGTGACTTCTGTCTTATATATGTTTTGTGATAATATATATGTTCTTATTTCAAAGAAGGGTGGACCCAGAAATTTCCAATATTTCAGACGTGTCAAAAATTAGAGACTAGTGTTATTCTGACTGAACTTTGATTCAGCAAGGATCGGTGTGGCAGGCACCAGACCATATGCTTTCCATATTATCTCATTGCCACATAATAATAAACCTGTGACAATTGTATTAGCAACCCAAATATCAGATGAAGAAACTGAGAGGTGGTAGACATGCTCCAGGTCACCTAACTGGAAAGAGGCAAAGCTGGACAACTTGCAAATTCAGGCCTCATCCTACTCTCCAAATAATCTTTGGACAATTCAGACAAGATTTTCACTGTGTTCCCTGATACCATGTCCTTCTCTCCTATTTCCATTTCAGAACCCTTGAGAGTACAGAATTGACAAGAAAAGTACCTCCGCAGGACAAGAGCCAGTAGCTATTCTCAGTGATGTTCTGTTGGCCAAGACATTGGCAAGAGTTTTTGTAAGCTCCTATCTTCCTGTGTTAAACAATAAAAAAGCACACTGTCTTTGAGATGCTCTCCTTAGTGTCCTTGATAACCCTCTTTAATCAATTTTTTCCTTTGTGTTCTTCATGTGATAGTTATAAAAATATTTCTTCTGTGTAAAAACTATTTACTATTAAATATATCTAGATGACATTATTTAGTCTGACCACCTCATTGATGATTTTGCTTTAAGTTATAACCAACCAACATGCCTTGTTTCTTTTTCCCCTTTCTTATGTATCTAAACCTCTAATCGAAGAAACAGAATCATTTGCATTATTATCTCTGAGATCACAATGGGACATCGAACTACTTTATTTGGATTTGAGAGTGTTTATCATTTGGCTGGGGAGCGGGTGGACAAAAGCATAATTAAGTTATCATGATGTTAAAATTTTTTTAGTATTTATTTGAGATAAATTATCAGAAACATTATTGTTCAGGAACAGTGCTTGGCGTGTGTGTGGCGTCGCGTGTGTGTGTGTGTGTGTGAGAGAGAGAGAGACAGACAGACAGACAGAGAGACAGAGACAGAGACAGACAGAGAGAGAGAGATCTACAAAGGAAGATTGGAAGAGAGTTCTAGAGATAGTGCAAACTATTGACAAAAATATTAGGTTGAACCACATGAAATTCCCAGTTTTTATATAATTCAACACAATTGCATTAAAAGCAAAAATAGGTGGGAAAGGGGTAGAAGGAGGAAGATGGCAAAGGAGTAAGGAAAGACAAGGGTTACATAGCTGTAAGAACTGAAGGTCTCTCTTCAGACAACTCTTGGGCCAAGTGGGGGATTCTATACTCATAACAATGGTAAAACCATTTCAGAAACTTTCTGAGGACTTATTCCGGAAATACCAAGAGAACGAAGATATAAAAGAGTTCCAGGAGACTCATTTGTTCCTGAAATTGGAGAATGGCTCTAATGCCCAATAGAAAAAGGTCCCTACGTATCCAGTGATTTGGGGGTTGAGAGAACTATCTAAACTTCAAGAGTGGAAATAAGGCTAAGGAAGAATACCATCTCCAAGAGGGTCAAGTAGACAATGAAGATAAATAGTACCTTTGAGACCACACATACGCGCGCGCGCACACACACACATACACACACACATGCACACACCCCAAATGTCCCAGATAGCAAGTAACTGGGGCCATGTAGTTTACCCATTACATAAACCATGTCCCAAGATTCCCTAACTTCAGGAAAGGCCTGATTGTGTGTGCACTGGGTGTTAATGTAATGTAGGGAGGAGGCAAGAGAGTTAAAATGTGAAATCAAGCCACATTCAGAGACTACAGTGTGCTGATCAGCCCTGCAGCCAGGCCAGGAGGACACCTGCAGAACAAAGGGAGATTCTTGCTGGGATTGCGAACTACCCATTCCTTATACTGTGAAGGGGAAACAGGAAAAAAAAAAGAGTCTTTAAGTAGCGCTCTACACAAAATAAAACCTTTATGGCTAAAACCATAAGGAATCTACGGATGGGAACTCGCAGCAGGCCTTTTGCACCACATATTCTTTCATCTTTTCATGCTACGTACGCTTTCCCTTCCTCATCTCTGCTGTATGCCTATATCAAAGGAAATGGGTAAACAAATCTTTAAAGTATAACTCACAGGAACGAAAGAATGATAGACATATAAACTGAATTCCTCAAACACTCAGGGTCCCTCTCACTGTCCCTCTGAGACCCTCTCAGTGCCTTTACTCTGTCCCTCTCATTGTCCTCGTCTCTTTCTACTGCCCAGGCCCCTCTCACTGTCCTTCTCACTCTCTGCCTCTGAGAGGAGACCACACTCTGTCTGTGAAGTGTTACCCTGTTTCTAATAAACTTCCCTTTTGACTCTAACTTTGGCGTTGAATTCTTTCTACACTCTCAGCCAAAGGACCCTCTTCTTCTCTCTGTGCAGGGCCTGGTCTCCCCACCACTTGGGGAAATTTGCCCTGTCCTGCATCAGATGGACAGGTTAGTTCAAAGGTGCAAGTGAAAGGTGACAGAGCAGAAACCAGAACTGAAAGACCTCCTTAGCCCTTCTCCTCATCCCTGTAGCCATAGGCATGATGGTAGCAGCGAATATACGCCTGAGAAAAGGTCATGGAAAGTTCTACATCCTGGGACCCAGCTCCCCACCTGATTCAGAGTTAGATAGTTATACAGATACTGATCCAAACTGCTGGTTGGATCCTAAGTCATCTCTTCTGCAAAGTGAACTAGAAAGTACTTCAAACTGTAGGCACAAAGAGTACAGACAACCTCAGACTTGCTCAAAATATCTTCCCCAGGGTCCCTCATTAGGCAGCAGGCTGCCCTTTCCAAGAATGTGTTTATCAAAAAGGCCACTGGAAACTTTGCTTTCTCTAGAACTCTGTTAACATGCAACTTGAGATAGCCACACTGCCTCTATTTGGAAAGCAGAGATTGACTATTTATAATAATAACGGCTAAGGCCATCACCTCCCCTCCGGGGCCTGCCCTGCCAGCAAGGTCAGGACACATTCATTTGCCCATCCAGATAGGGTGAGAGGGCTTTGCTGCAGGAGCTGCAGAATAAGGAGACCGCAGAATCTACTCACAAATCTTTCCCTAGAAGTGTGGGCCCGACTGCTCGGAATCTCTTGAGCAACTATTGAATTTCTAGGAAGATACAGTCTAACACATCCCTGAGAGGCAGCAGTTCTACGCTCCAGGGGAGTCCAGCCACCCAAATTCCTGATGTTTTCTAGAGCTCTCTACCCCTTCAGGCAACAAGAGGGAACAAGGATTGTTCTATTGCAGGCGCTGGCAGAACCTAAAAGGACAAGAAAGATGATTCTGTATTGAAATGTAAAAACCCCAAAATAAGGCATTAGTTGTGATTTTAAATTTCCTAGTGCAAGAGAGTCTCACATTTACTGAAACAAAAGAGGAAGGGGACACTGCGCTCTCCTTCACCAGATGATCACCTGCCATTTATGATTCAGGAATTCTGATCTCAGTTCTATGCTTAACTAATTATCAAATCTTAGTTTTTGAAATAATGCAAGAGAAAATAGTATCACCTGTTAATTCGAAAATACAAAGCCACTTAAAATTGTGCAGGTTTGCCTTTCTTCTTCTGGTATCGCAAAATTGCAAGCACTGTGCCTAAAATGGGCTTTTTTCCCCCATACTTTACTTCTTTGAGTGGAAAGCAAAATGGTTGAAAAGTGTCTAGTCTCTGCACACATGCCCTGGTGGGTAATGCCCTCATGAAACTGTGGCTGAAGGGGACTTTCACACACAGCTCATCACCTCTTAAGAACCTTCAGCAAAGCAACTGACTGAGGACTCCCAGAATCCAACTGCCCAAAGAGTGTGGATTTGTGAGAGCAACAGTCTAGATAACAGGCAATAAAAAACTGCTGCCTGTCTTAGAAGAGAGTTCAAGCATAATTACAATTAAAACTGCATCTGAAATAGGAACTGTATATTGTATAAATTGACGCTATGAAAAGCTGATATAAAAACACTTTTCTAAGTAAGGAACCATACTTACTCTCTGTTTCTACCTCTTCTTTTGAGGTCACTGGTATAGAGTTCCATGGAAGAGGCTTTCAAATCTAGTCCGGGGGCTGGACAGAGTTCCAGAACATGGGTTTTAGATTCACGAAAAACTAGGCTTGAATGCCAATTCTCTCACATATTACTTCATCTCCCTGAGCCTCAATTTTTTCATCCAAAAAAAAAAATTATAAAATCATGAAGATTAAAGAAGGTATTCTATATAGAGTAAATCACACACAGTGCTGGGCACATAGTAAATATTTCATGAAACCAGCTACTATGCAAATCACTTCCCTTTCCTCATTTCTAGACCTCATTTCTAAGCCTCTTCTCCATCTGATCCTCATTCATTTCTGTCCCGCTTACCACTCTAAACTCCACAATGACAAACAACATGCTTTCTTGAAAGTTGATCTCTGGCTATGGAGACAAAAATATTATACAAAGTTCAAACAGGAATACTTATTTTTAAGAACATTTTTAAAGTTTAGGGTGAGAAATATGTACTTCAGACTTTTAAAAATGGAAGTTACAATTCATAAAATACTTTTTAAATGTATTTTAAATTAAATGTAAATTTAAACTAAAATTGAATCAAAATAGATCCAAAATAAGATTCGATATTCTTTTTCAAAGGTAATTTTCGCTTATATAAAATGAGTAATAGCTGCTATAAGTAATAAAGGAGATTCACCTAAGGCTTCTGAAATCTTAAAGTTTATGAATGTATAGCCAAAGATCAAAGAGTTAAGAAAAATCTCTAACAGGAAAAGCAGAAACTAACCCAAACAACAGAAAACAAGCTCATAAGAAACAGATAAAATGGAGAAGTAGAAGGACATTTTAAAAAATACTAAATTAATATGCTGAGAGATAAGGGCGGATGTTGTATTAATGAAATAAAAATAGGATTGAGTTAAAAGGAGTATTCAAAGACCAAAACAAACCTCTAAAAATATTAGCTTCTGATAGCAAAATTGAATATTTAGTTAGAAGGGTTGTAAGTTAAAAATTTAAGAGAGCTCTTAAAAAATAATAAAAAGACAAAAAGAGGAAAAATAGGAAAGAAAAAATAAGAATATTAGTGGATCCATTCAAAATAATAGATGTTCCGGAAAGAGCAAACGAGAAAATGGAGGTGAGAAAATAATCAGAGATGATGTAAGAAAATTTACCAGAACTGAAGGAAACACATTTTAAAACTAAAAGAACCTCAAATGGTTTAAACCAAGATCAATCATTGTAAACTTTCAGAATCCTGGAGACAAAGAGAAATCTCAAACACTCAGAAAGAAAAAGGCAAAATCAATTAGGCTACATTCAATGGACTCGAATGAGAATGACATTGCGTTTCTCAACAGAAAACGGGAACTTAGAAGACAATGAAGAAATATCTTCAAAATTTTGAGGGAAAATTATTTCCATCTTAGAATTCCATACTCAGCCAAATGGCAGTTAAACATGAAAGTAGAATAAAGTCCTCAGGCATTCAAGGTCCCAGATTTTGCTGCCTATGCACTTTCTCAAGAAGCAATGTGAGAATGTGTTCCACAAAAATGAGTAAATATTCCAAGAAAGAGGAGAGCATGGGATTTAGAGATAAAGAGACCCGACCCAGGAGAGATGGACAGGAATTCTTGAGAAGAAGATGACGGGAAATCCTTCTACAGCTGGAAAGTAATTAGTGTGGATTGGAGCAGGATAGCAGGGGCCTACAGGATGAGAGATCACTGGAGGAATCGAGAGGAACAGGGTCCCTTCACCAGGCGAAGGCTTATAATAGATGGCCTCTAGGAACTCTTCCAACTTATGGAGCTTCAGTTATTTTGATTTCAGCTCTGTTGATGTTAGAATCTCAGGAGTCTTTCTTGACAGCTAATGGACTCTACATCCTTATCTTTCTTAGGTAGATGACTAGAAGGGGACCAGATGAGGAAGACAGCTTGACAACAAGGGAGTGCTTGCTTTTGCCAATAGCCCTTAGTGAGTTCTCAAGTGTCCTAGAACAAGACCAATTAATTACCTTTTGGGTCAATTAAAGCAAAAGCAGGGAGATGGCATGGGTAACAAATGCAACACGAAATAAGGCAGAAGGAAGGAGCGAGAAAGCTCCTGCCAGTTCAAACTCTCCATATCTTGAAGTGCTTGCCAATTCCACCTACCAGAGCACCACAGCAGGATCTAAAGAATAGAAAGAGCTGAGGAGAACAGATCACGAAAGTGATGGGTGAGGAGGTTGCCACATCACATGACTCCAGGACACACTGCTAACCTCATCATCACGGAAAGGTGCTCTCCAATTTTGAGCAGTGTACAATCTGCCCAGCAGGTCGTGGTGGTCCTGGTGAGACCAGAATGCTGGCTAGATGAGAGTTGCTTTTCCTTATACTTTCTCAGAAATAAGGAGGGCGATATCAGTATCAATGTCTCAGAAAAACAATAGCAATGGTAACAACCAGCTACTTTAAAACATATTCAGATTTAAGATCTCCCTACTTGCTAGACTATTCTAAGTTATCTTCCTTCTATCCTAATCTTAGGATTGATCGTACATGTAGAGCCAGCCTAAATACACATCTATAACAGTTTTCTGAGGAGTAAATATCTAATTTGATGTGACTTTGTCTTCCAAATACCAGACAGTGAGAAATCTGGTGGCCGTGTTTTATTGTGTCTTGTCCAGGGCTCACTCAGCAATTCTACCATGAGGAGGAAAGCAAATGAGTTAAGAGGGAGGCGGTTAATAGGGAGCAGGTAGGACATCAAAGGACAGAGGCGCTGACAGCTGAGAGGAGGTGGTGAGCATGTGTCAGGGGTGAGTGCAGACCGCTCACACCTGTCTATTTTTATATGAGCACTTAGCTGCTTGTGTCACTGAGCTTGGAGAGCATCAGTACCAGAGTCCCAATAGCTTATTTTAAGACACTTCACTTCAATGACTGATACCAATTACATGCAAAGTTTTCCAAACACCTTAACAGGAAGGGGGTCTGCAACAGCTTTTGTAATTGGAAAAGAAGAAATATTACCTCACTACAAGAGTGTAGACCTCAAAGGAAATGAGTGTGAAGGTCATCAAAGAGAAAGAGACCCCAGGGAGTGGCCTCATCAATTCCTGTAATTCATTTTACACCTCTCCACCCCTTCTCCAACATGGATTAAGCATCTATTGTTTTCATTTTCTTGTTACTTTTTAAGCCTTTCTTACAAGTTGTCTGTCTCCTTTTTGGGCAAAAGTTTTATATTTACAAGAAAAAAATAATGGTGGAAGAACGAATCTCATCCTCCCTCTTAGCCCTCAGAAGAAGGAAAGATGGGATAACAGCTGACGAGTTCTGGAGACTCAGGCAGCGTGGAGGTGATTTGGTCAGCATAATTAGGAGGACATTGGATTCTCATCCTGGAATAGGCCACACGTCAAAATGTTCCTCTATTCATTAACAGCTTCTTATGTTCCATGAACTTCTAATCACAAAACTGAGTTTGCCAGGTTCACTTTAGACTTGGAAACAGGATAACTTCTAATCAAAGCACAGATGAAACGCAAGGGTGCCAGTTCACTATCTTTGTGGCAGATGTCGACTTTTAAGTGTTCTGCCCAATCAAGGTCTCTCTGATAATGATGATTTCTAATGCCCAGTAAACGCCGAGGGCTTGAGGAATGACTCAGGCCCAACATTGGAGAAGAACCATTGGGCCAGTTCATGAAACCAGGAGACTGGAGAGTCTGATTTCTCTCTCCAGCCCTCTACATGTCATGCCAGGCAGATCCTTAGGATGAAGTGAGGGAATGTGGTCCTGGCAGGTGGCCTCATAGGTGCTGAACGTTGAAGCCAGGAATTGACCTCGTACCCTGCCAGATGGCCTTCAGACCACAGCCAAGAAAAATACCCTTGACCGTGGAAGGCTTTTCTGCCCCACACAAAATTTAAGTGACTCAAACTGAATATTTGGAAAGAAAAGAGAAAACAAAACAGGATTTGGATAATTGTGGTTAAAAAAATAGCTTCGGGATCATTTGGCCTGTGTGTTTAGAAGACTCCGAGGGCCTAAAGAATGCAGTGGATTCTGGGAATCAGATGGATATGAACACACATTCCTTTAGAACACCCAATTACCAAGTTTTCATTTGTTTTCTTGGAACCAATAGTATCTAAAGAGAAGTCATCCTCTCCGAGGCTGGAGAGCAGAGAAGCGCTCTAAAATCAGGGTCAGACAAGATGAATAAGGGAATGGAAGAACATGTAATACTCATTAAACGGTCATTTCTAACACATTCTAATTCTAAGCCAGCAAGAGGCAGTTAATGAATACTCTACTGAAGGAGTCCTTACTGGGGCTTCACAAGGTACCAGCCCCATAATGGAACTTAGGGGCCCCCACGAGGGGTCTGGATGGTAGTGTGAATCCGTGGAACAACCAGGTAGAACAGGGAGTGGCAGGGTCCAGGGTAAGCTGGCTAGTACACATCCTGCCTAAAAGAGCAACGCTTGTTGGCACCAGTGCCTTCAGGAATGCTCAAAGCAGGGCTACTGTTGCCAGATTTCCTGCTGTTTCAAGAGGAACTAAATCTAGCGTTTTATGTAAAATCTCATCATAATGTTGGCAAGACATTTTAAAAATAATATTATTCAGACTAAAAAAAAGGGTGCTGGCTAAATTCTGTCCATGGATCTCTGCTTTTCAATATCTGACCTATAAAAATAATCTATAACCTATAACTTTCCAAGACAAGATATATATCCAAGAAATGACATAAGAACAATGCAATTATAGCCTTTGGGGAATGAAAGGCTACTTAGAGATCAAATCAACCCAACTTTTGGATGAGAAACTGAGGCCCAGAGAATTAAGCGAGTGCCTATGAAGTAGCCATGGGTAGAACCTATGATTTCTGATATTCAGTCCAGTGCTTCTTCATCCCTGGTAGCCACCCTGCCAGGTACCCACACTTGAAACATAGACACTTGGCCTTTCTCTTCTCAAAATCAGCTGGTCGCTACCTCTATTACGTTATCCTTCATACCCTCTATATCTTCATTACAAGAAGGGGTTGATGGGACTTCACCGACTGATGGGAGCATAAGAAAGTTGGCTGAGGGAGGAAGAGGCTGTGGGCAGCATTTCCAGCCACAGGATTCTGCTGTTAGGCCCACAGGGTGCCCATTTCCATCATACTGTTACATTGTATGTTTGATTCCAACCCATGAATTCAACTCAGGCTTTTCCCTCTCCTACAAAAGCCCTCTGATCGCCCAGCTGAAAGTGATCTCTCCATCATCTAAGCCCTCCAGATGTTTCACAAACCACTCACTTGGCACCGCCTCTCAAACTAGATCAGTCAGTCCCAACCTTGGCTGGGCATTAGAATCACCTGGGGTCTTGAAAACTCCCAGTGCTTAGGCTCCATCCCCAGCCAGTTAAGTCAGAATCTCCAGGACCCAGGTTGTTCAAAAATGGAGAATTCCAAGATGGGGACAGCAGAACACTAAATCCTTCTAGGTGTGGGGCCATCTACAACTGCACAGGTTGCATACTTGTGCCTAGCAATGACCTTGGTCATTGAAGGATTTCAACAAACAGTATGTGGATTAGTTAGGGATAGAAGAGATAGTCTATCTAGCATTTAACCAGAATTAAACTGAGGGAAAAGGCATTGGTAAGAGCTTGAAAATCTGGATTCAAAATTGGAAAAAGGGAGTGAGTGGGCATTTCAGAAATGAACACTTCTATTTAAACATTTTATATATATATATATATATATACACATATATATATATGTGTATATATATATATATATATATATATATATATATATATATATATTTGAGATATAACATACATGCAGTGAAGGATACAAGTCTTCAGTCTTCAATAAAATTTTACCTGTGCATACATTAGAGTAACCACTACTCAAATCAAGATATAGAATGTCTTCAGCACCCGCGCCCCCCCACAACAAATCAAATCCCCCCAAAACAGCTACAGGGCTGACTTCTCTCATCACACAGTAATTTTGCCTGTTCTCAAACTTCATATAAAGGGTATTACACAGTATATAGTCTTTTGCTCAAATTATGTCTTAAAATTCAAATATATTGTTGCACATAGCTGTAATTTGTTCTTTTTATTGCTGCATAACATTTTATCCCACATTTATCCATTCTACTATTGATGGGTGTTTGAGATGCTGACAGTGTGGGGAGTTAGCACATAAAACTGCTATGAACATTTTGTACCTGTCTTTTGGTGAAAAGTATGTACATACTTCTGTTGAGTATTTACCTCTGATTGAAATTTCTAGGTCATTTATTTAGTTTTAAAATATAAATGACTGTATCAATTTATACATTCACTAGTATATAAGAGTTCTAGATTTTTCCACATTCTCTCCAAGATGTGGTATTGTCCATCTTTCCCATTTTAGCTCTTCCGATTTTAGAGCTAAAATCTAAGTGTACATCTAAGTGTACAGATACCTCCTGTGGTTTCGGTGTTTCATGATGACTAATGATGTTGAATTTTTTTTTCTTTAATATGGGTATTGGCCTTTTGGATATCCTCTTTTTTTAGAGTGCCTATTTAACTTTTTCCCATTCTTAAAAAGGACTCATCTATCTTTCTCTTATTAACTTGTAGGAGTTAAAATATATTTTCATGCTTCTGTTTATCAAATACATGTTTGTAAATATCTTCTAGTCTGTGCTTGACTTTTTAAATCTCTACATTAGTGTCCTTAATTTTTAATTTTAATGAAGACAAATTCTTTCATCTTTTCTTTAGTGGTTTACATGTCAATTTTAGAAAGTTTTGTCTAACCTAAGAGTCATAAAGATATTCTACTTTTTAAAGAAGCTTAATGTTTCATCTGTTTCATTCAGGTTTACAATCCATCTGGAATTGATTTTTTTTGTTGGTGGTGTTAGACAGAGGTCCAGGCTCAAGATTTTTCCATAACAGCCAATTGACCCAGTATAAATTTTGAAATGGGTATTTGTTCACCTCCTACATTAAAATAGCACCTTTATTGTAAAACAGGTGGTCTTTCTGTGTAAATATGTTTCCAAACTTTTTCTATTCCTTTAGTTTGTCTATTCTTGTGCAAATACCACACTTTTTAAAACTACAATAGCTTTGCAAGAAATCTTGATACCTTGGAGAGTATTATCTCCAACTTATTATTAGTTTGTTTTGAAAAGAAAAATCTTTTTTCAGAATTGTTTTGGCTCCTCTTGGCCTTTTGCAGTTTCATGTAATATTGAAAATCTACCTCATCGATTCCTACAGAGAATTGTTGGAATTTTGTCTAGTATCGTATTCAGTTTATAGAGAATTGTCTATTTATAGGGAGTTGAATTTAGAGAATTTTCATCTTAAGAATATTGCATCTTCCAATCCATGAACACTCGTTTGTCTTAATTTTTCTCAACAAGGTTTCATAAAATTCTGTGTAGAATTGCATATTTTAAATTGTAGTTATTAACAGGGTTTTTAAAAATGTTTTTGATGTTTCTAAATGTCATTGTTCTCTTCAATTTTATTTTCTAATTGTTTATTGTTAGTATAGAAATACAATATATTTTTGTATGTTAATTTTATATTCAGTGACCTTGATAAACATGTGTAAATTTTAATATTCTATCTATAGAGTTTTGAATTTTCTACATACATACTCATATCATTTGAGAGGAATTGACAGTTTTATTTCTCCTTCCTGATATTTATAATTTTTACGTCTCTGTCTTGCTTATCACTCTGACTAGACCTTCTAGTACAATGTCAAGTGAAGTAGAGCTTGTGAACATCCTTGTTTCATTAAATTCAGAAAGAAAGCATCCAATATTTCACTGTTACCCATAATATTGACTATAGGCATTTTACAAATTTTAAGGAAATTCACTTCTTTTTTGAGTTGTTTTTTTTAATCATGATTAGGTGATGAATTTTACAACTGCTTTTTTGCTCATTATTTGAGATAATCATATGATATTTATCTTTTACTCAATTAATATCATGAATTATATTGATTTATTTTGAATATATTTTTAAATTGATAATTACTTAATATAGGGAAATCCTCGAAAATGCATAGCTAGTATTTGTGTCCCAAGACACACTAATATTTGTATATTTCATGTATAATGCTACATTCTCCAGGGATGGCAGACTAGGATGTTTCAGACCTACTCCATTTCTGATACCAGAAAAGCTGGACAAAATATAAGAAAATCTATCTGGAGTCATCCAAGAGCTGCCAAGGCAGTGAGGATTCGAAGGGACAAAATTCAGAGGGTAGGAGTGGGGTAGAGGGGAGGGAAGCCAGAGGGGTTAGTGCCCTTTGCCACTTTGCCCTTGAAGCATATGCTGATCGCGAAGGGAACACAGAGGGCTCAGCAACTGGTCGTTGATGATTATCATTGGAAAAAATAAAACTCTAAGTACTAGATTCTGGTAACCAAACTTTTGCCTTAAACACTGTCATCAGAAATCTAGGTATGCGTCAATTCCTTCTCTTACTGACTGGGGAAATATTTGTGGTTAGAAGAGGGTGGCTCACCTGTGCCTTACTCAGTGATCTCCATTAAGGAGTAGCCCGATCGGAGAAAAATGAAATTTTAACACTGCTAATGAATCTGAGGGCTAGGTTTCTACTGGGCTAAACATTGACAGAGTAGCAGTGTTTATAGCAGCTGTTATGTAGATGTGACAGCTGTTCTGTTTTTCTCTTTGACAGATTATACATGTGGCTATCAGTAGTGGAAACAGACTTTGGACTCAGGTCTGTCTGACACCTGAGCTCATGCACATAACCATGGCATTATACTTCCTGCTAGCTCCTTCTACTCTCAGTGTCTGGCTCAAGTCTGACATCATAAACGTCCACTGTCATTCAATTTTTATTAAAATTGTTTAAGTTTCCTCGCATCTATATTTAAATTATGCAATGGGCTGAATTGTGTCATCTCTTCCCCAATTCATATGTCGAAGTCCTAACTTAAGTCCCAGTACCTCAGTATGATAGTATTTGGAGATAATGTCTTTAAAGAGGCAGTTAAAGTTAAATGAGGTCATTAGGGTGGACCCTAATCCGGTATAATCGGAGTTATAATGGGAAGAAGAAATTGGGTGTTATAGGCTGCATTTTTGTGTCCCCTCCCCCAAATTTATTGAAACCATCCCCTCCTCCAATGTAATGATATTAAGATACGGGGCCTTCGGCAAGTAATTAGGATTAGATGAGGTCATAAGATTAGAACCCTCACTAAATGGAATTAGTGTCCTTAGGAGAGTCATGAGAAAGCTTGCTTCTGCACTCTATATTCTGTCACCACATGAGGTTACAAGAAGTTGGCTGTCTGAATCCCAGAAGAAGGCCTTCACCAGAACCCAACCATGCCAGCACCCTGACCTCAGACTTCCAGCCTCCAGAAGTTTCTGTTGTTTACAAGCCACCCAGTCTTGGATATTTGGTTATGGCAGCCCAAATAAGACATTAGAACAAAACACACACAGAAGAAAGACACAGGGAGAAGACAGCTATTTAGAAATCAAGGAGAGATCTCTCAGGAAAACTCAACTCTGCTGACACCTTGATCTTGGACTTCTAGCCTCCAAAATTGTGAGAAAAATGTTCTGTTGTATAAGCCACCCAATGTGTAGTACTTTGTTATGGCAGTCCAGCAAACTAATGCTGTATTTACACCATGGCCCAGGCCTGCCAGTCTATTTTAATGTAAACTAATAATTTAGGTTTAGTGAAGTTCTACTCTGTCATGCTTACCATAACTCTATATCCAGATATAGACAGATTGATTAAAGAGTTAGTCCACTTTAATCTCAATGCTTGAAGATCAAAATATACCTTTATGATTACATTATATACCAAATACAATGAGCTTTTACCTGATTGAGCTTCTTGGCTTTGTTTATCTCATCTAGACTAAAAATTAAAAAAGCAGTTCTGAATCTGCAGAAGGATAATCGGGAAGAAAGTGTGGCTGTGGTGAGCAGAGACTCAAAGACAACATAGCACTTCAAACTGGCCTTTACATAGCAAGTCACCTGTGCTAAACATGAATATGTGTGCCAAAAAGAAGAAAGCATGTTCCATTATTTAAGGATCTTCAATAGTTGAAGAAGTTAAAAGTTAAGTGGCTTAATTTAAACAATTTTTAAACCTCATTAATGGCAGTGAAGAGAAGCCACCATGGATCCCCAAAGGACATTCAGAGGTAGTGACTCCGGTAACTGGGTTCCTCAATATGCACGTGGTACAGATTTGATGCAGTAAGAACTGGCTTTGTAGACCTATGTGAAACTAAATGAACAGTGCTGGTTCTTTAAACCCCAGCAGCATTATATGCGATGTTCTAGTTACAGTCCCATGAGTTTAGTGCGACAAGTGCCTGTGTTATCTTCTGAGTAGAGTTATTATACTCAAGTTTAGGGGCAAAACTGAGCACAAACCTTCCAGATCCAGGGTAGGGAAGGAGCTGGCTTGGTGGACTGTGTACTCCTCCAACTTCACCTGTCATTCAAGGCCAAGCCAGCAGAAAAAAACTCGGCCCCATTGTGCTGACTGAGTCACTTCCTGGGTTACTTTACCTTTCTAAGCCTCAGTTTTCTCATGTGCAAAATGAGATGACTATACCCATTTCCCGTGATAGTGCCAGGGATATACATGAGGGAACTCATGGGAAGTGAATATTCTTTGTTTTTTGGAAGCCGGGAAGAAAGAGAGCTAGACAGGAAGGTGGTGGGTTTCATAACTATCTGATCTGAAAGTGCCCTGTCCTTTTGTAGTTTCTTCATAGATTCCTCATTTGGCAGTAAAGGTTGCCTTACCCTCAAACTGGAAGGCTGGATGTGATATTATCAGTAGTTCTCTCTGGAGGAGTGCCCTAAACAGGAGAGGAGGTGGATCTTATTTCCCAGGCCATTGCTGAGAGAGGGCACCCACTTAATCTTGGGAAATGGTAACCGATAAACCAAATTGCGTCAAAATGTTCCAGGTGTTAGAGTTCCCTGTGCGGTGTCTCAGACACCAACTCTGATCCAGGTATATAAACCACGAGCTAAGCCACTATTGGGTCAATTTTATATATTTTTAAAAATTTTCTCTTCCTAAATTTAGTAACTTGAACTAGAAAAGTCTTTCAAAATCCAGGTAAAACGTCTATTGAAGTACATCTTGAATTGTGCTTCTTTTAAAAGACACGAGTAGGGAGATACTATTTCACTTCCCTTAGGATAACTGTTGTCCAAAAAGCAGAAAATAACAGTGTTGATGAGGATGTGGAGAAATTTGAATACCTGTGTGTTGCCGGTGTGAGTATAAAATGGTGCAGCCTCTGAAAAACGGTATGTTTGTTCCTCAAAAAATTAAACATTGAATTACCACGTGATCTAGTAATTCTACCTTAGATATATACCTGAAAGAATCAAAAGGTGGATATCAAACAGATATTTGTACATCCATATTCTTAGCAGCATTATTCACAATAGCCAAAAGGTGGAAGCTACCCAAGTGTCCATCAACAGATGAATAGATAAACAAAACGTGGTGTATACCTACACTGGAGTATTATTTAACCTTAAAAAGGAAGGCAACTCTGACACATGTTACAACATGGATGAACCTCAAAGACAATGCTAAGTGAAATAAGCCAGCCACAAGAAGATAGATATTGTTCAATCCCACTTATACAGGATTGCTAGATTAGGTAAATTCATAGAAACAAAAAGTAAATTGGTGGTTGCCAGACATTGGGAGGAAAGAGAATGAGCAGTTAGTATTTAATGGGTAAAGAATTTTTGGAAGGGGAGATGAACCAGTTCTGGAGACAGATGCTGGTGACGGTTGCACAATACTATGAACGTACGTAGTTTGACTGAAATGTACACTCAGAAATGATTAAGATGGTAAGTTTTACGTATATTTTACCATAATAAAAAAGGGACTAGCGGGAAACAGAGCGGGGCTTCTTTGATTGATCACTCATGGTCCAGTTCGTGTTCAGATGTTCGTGTGGCTCTCACAGGCCGGGGCAGACGGCACAGGTGCATCTGGTGGAAAGTGTCTATTCCTCTAAAAGTGCTCTCTACATCAATCAAGTAAAGAAAACAGGACAATACATTTTTTGTTCCAGTTACTTAAAAATAGTAAAGTGACTCTAGGCCAATACTCTTGATAGCTCTGTTTACTTTCCATCTCAACAAATTCCTTCCTGTTCTGGGAAAAACTGACGAATATTTTTCATGCATTTCCACGTTTTTTGAGCATGAGGAATGTGATTGATGATGGCCAGAATTTAAACTGCCAACAAGTTCTTAGAAAAGGTATGTTTTTAAACTAAACACCACAAAGTCCTTTTCCTCAGCCTCTCTCTGATACTCAGATGTAACTGAATTTAACTATGTATTCAGAAATTGTCAAAGGCATCAGACATTTAGCCTAGCCGTTCTTCTCTCACACCCCACCCCAGGTCATGACTCCTACACTCACACTCCAATGACAGAGAATACCAGAATGTATCGACCTAAGTATATTCTTTTCATAAAAATTGAAATCTCAAGACCACTTCAGTGCACTTGAAGTCAGACTTCCCATGCCAGGGTTTCGGAAAAAAAGTATTTGGAGACCAATATTTTACGTGGTTTGTGGTCCACCTCTTACCACATGCCCTGAGAGCTATTTTCATCTCATTTTATTGATCCAAGTGTAAACATTGGAAGATGGAACCTAAGCAAGCACAGAGAGTGAGCTGCTTCTGAACCATGGAAATGTCTTCAGGCCAAAACACATAATTAAAGGAATTTTTTAGTCATCTCTTTTCCATTCACTTTTGAAATTGTAAGTTCAAAGGAGCTAATGTGAGCTAATTCAGAGGGCCAAGCCTGAAGAAAAACGGCCAGCTCCAGTCATGGAAGAGCTCAGGCAAGGCCCGGTAAAAATGGGCTCTCTGGTTTCACGCAGGCGGTCCTGGGACGAGCAAGATGACGCATAGTGGGCCAGAGCATACCGGGGGCAGTCTAGCACGAGGCCAGATGTTGAACGAGAGCTGTTCTTCCCCCTCGCAGTTCTAAACGTTGGTAAACTCAGATTCTCTGGATTTCATAAAGTGGCATGTTAAAGCCTTCTACTGACGGAATAGTTTCACTGAAATTGTCATTGTTATGAAGAGTGGGGATGGTCACTAAAGAGAAGAGGCAGAATGGCTGAGAGGTTTAAAAACCTGGGTTTCGGTCTTTAAGCCTAAGTTTCATGATCTGTAGAATGGGAATAGAGATGCTATCTAACTCATGAGAAAATGTGGGTAAACGCAGCAGCTGGTGTCTGATGAAGTGTTATTGCATCTGGTATTATTTCTGTTGCAATGGGCCATGGACAGCCCACCTGTTAGTCAACTGGGGTGTACAGAGCCCCTGTTGTGCACCCAGCACCCTGGGAAATGCTAAGAGGTACAACCCTGGAGGATAGGTGTTCCTGGGCTGTACACGCTAAGAAAAAGATGTACATTAAAAAAAGTGTGTTTTGATGAATTATATCAGAGTTCAGAGAACAGCTGGTCCTTAAGGAACAGGTAGGTTTTGAGCTGCACCTTGAAGAGCAGGTAGGATTTGAAGAAGAGCTTCTGCACTGGCACATAAACCCTGCAGGTACCTCCAGCCTGTTCCTCCTGACCTCAATTCTAAATTAGACCCTAGATTAGGAGGTGAGAGCCGTGTTCTTGGCTTGATGTTGGGCCACCCACAGGCCATGAACACAGGAAGGAACATAGTCTCGTGGCTGGCCCTTTTTTCATCTCCTTAATTTGTCACCAAAGAGATGATGCTCGAAAAATGTGATCATATTCTTGTTTCTTGTGTTTTGCTTGCTCAGGATGCCTATGAAGTCAGGTTATATTAAAATCTTCACCCAAAAAAGGAACACCGCAACTTCAGTCTCTCCCATCTCCTGCCAGGGCTCCCCATTGACCAAATCTAACTGGCAACCAAAATGTGGAGTCCATTGATTGAGGCCATGCTGGTCAGCCTCCTGGACACAGACCAAACTGGAGGACTGGATAGATGGTGTCTGTGGGAGGAGAGAGAAAAATCTTCAGCACAGTAAGCTTTTACAGTTTCTTCATTCTATGAATGTGGCACGATGTTCACTTTTTTGTGCATATTAAAAACTTACTTTGACTAGTATTTATTTTGGAATAAAATTCAGTGTATAAATAAGTCTATTTACTACTTCTAGTAAAGAAGTAGTAATGAGATGTTCTTGAAATTATTTAAGTATTCCTGTCGATTGACTTTCATGATAATGTATGTAATAATAATGCATGTATATACTTTAAAATAAACTTTTATTATATAAATGACATATATTTGTTAAAGAAAATTTATTAAGAAAATGATAAAAATTACCTGCAATCTTATCCTCCAAAGATGACATTGTTAACATTTTGATGTATATCTTTTCAGTCTGTTTTCTGTGCTCATGTGTAGGTGTTTTTATATGAAAACAGTGGGATTGTGCTTCTTATCCATTTTTATATCCATTTTTTCACTTTATATGACTAGCGAACAGATTCTTGCGTTGCTGTCTACTACATGTTTCCTATTTTGTGAGTTTATCGTAATTTATTTAGACATCTTTTATTATTAGATATTTAGGGTATAATTTTTTACTAATATAATTACACCACAATGAGAGCATGTGTGATTTAAAAAGGTGTATCTGATTTCTTGCACTTAACTGCTTAACTTCTTTAAAGTAGTTTCCATGTGCCTTCAAAATTAGTAAAGTATGCATACCTTTGCCCCTTTGTGTGTCACGGCCATACTATTGTCACATACACATTAAAATGGTTGTCCTATCACACTCTGCTAGAATCTCTGTTCTCAGTGGCCTTCCAACATTCAGCAGGACAGACAACATTGGAAAGCCCATGTTCACCTCTAGGCTCTTAGGGGCATCATGGTATAATGTGTCATTGGCTTCTCACTGCCCTTCCGGACAAGGGACAGATGTGGGCCTATAACAGAGCAAAAGGCAAGTGGGTCAGTGGCCTGAAAGGCTTTGCACATGTCAAGCACTACATTTCCATCCCTGTTGGTGCTAAATTATCACTACGACTTTTTTTAAATAATATTTTTTATTTTTCAATTATAGTTGGCGTACAACATTATATGAGTTTCAGGTGTACGACATGGTGATTAGACATCTATATAACTCACAAAGTGATCACCCAATAAATCTAGTTCCCCCTGACACCATACATAGTTATTACAATACTATTGACTATATTCCTTATGCTATCCTTTATATTTCCTTATTTTGTCACTACTAATTTGTACTTCTTAATCCCTTCTCTCTGTTTCATCAATCTTCCTGAACTCTCTCCCACCTGGTAACCCTCAAAATGTTCTCTGTATTTTTTAGTTTGTTTCTGTTTTTGTCTGTTTGTCTTGTTCTCTAGATTCCACGTGTACATGACATTTGTCTTTCTCTATCTTTCTCTGTCTGATTTACTCTACTCAGCACATTACCCTCTAGGTCCATCCTTTTACTTTTAGTCTGTGTGTGTCTTTTAATCTGAAATGAGTCTTTTGTAGGCAGCATATATAAGGGTCTTGTTTTCTTATCTATTCAGCCACCCTTTTGATTGGAGCATTTAATTCTTTTTCACTTGAAGTAGCTGTTGGTAAGTAGTTATTGCCATTCTTTATTCATATTTTGATACATATTTCCTGTAATACTGGCTTGGTGGTGATAAAATCCTTTAGCTTTTTCTTGTCTGGGAAACTCTTTATCTGTCCTTCAATTCTAAATGGTAGCTTTGCTGGGTAGAATAATCTTAGTCATAGGTACTGGTTTTTCATCACTTTGAGTATTTTGTTCCAAGCCCTTCTGGCCTGTATAGTTTCTGTTGAGAAATTAGCTAACAGTCTTATGGGAGCGCCCATGTAGGTAACTAATTGCTTTTCTCTTACTGCTTTTAAGATCCTCTCTTTGAATTTAACCTTTGACATTTTAATTATGGTGTGTTGCTATAGGCCCCTTTGGGTTTATTTTGTCTGGGACTCTCTGAGCTTCCTGGAGTTGTATGTTTTCTTCTTTCACCAGGTTAGGGAAGTTTTCCATCATTATTTCTTCAAATAGTTTTCAATTCCTTACTCTCTTTCTTATTCTTCTGGTACCCCTATGATGCAAATATTGTTATGCTTGATGTTGTCCCAGAGGCTTCTTAAACTATCTTCATTTTTTTGGATTTTTTTTTTTTCTTATCGATGTTCTGATTGGGTGTCCTCGCTGATTCGATTCTCTGTTTCATCCATTCTGTTGATTCCCTCTAATATACTCTTCATCTCAGATATTGTATTCTTCATTTCTGACTGGTTCCATTTTACATTTTCCATCTTCATTTTTATGTCTTCTATCTCTTTATAAAAGTTCCTCCTGAATTCATCTACTCTTCCCCTAAGTTCCTTGTGCATCCTCATAACCAATGTTTTAAACTCTGCATATCGTATATTGCTTGTCTCCATTTTAGTGAATTCTTTTTCTAGAGCTTTGTTCTGTTCTTTCATGTGGGACATGCTTCTTTGTCTCCCCATTTTGGCTGCCTCTCTGTGTCTGTTTCTATGTATTAGATAGGGCTCCTAAGTCTCCCAGTCTTAGTAGAGTGGGTGTATATAGTAGGTGTGCTGTGGGGCCCAGTGGCACAGTGTTCCCTAGTCACCTGAGCAAGGTGCTCAAGGTGTGTCCCTTATGTGAGTTGTATGTGCCCTCCTGTTGTAGTTGAGCCTTGGTTGCTGTTTGCATGCTGATGGGAGGGACTGACCCTTGGGGTGATTGTTTATGAGGACTGGCTGGTAAGGGGCTGACCCTAAGGAGAGGGATTCACTTTAGCAGGGTGTCTGCCCAGTCTGCCCTTTGGGTGTGTCCACCTCAGATGCAGTCTTGGGTGGTGCTCCAGCTCGGGTGCTGATTGAAGCAGGCCACACAGTTGGTAGGCCCAAGGGCCTCCCAGGTCGGGATCCAGCTGCAAGCCATGTTCAGCCACAGCCTATGCACCTCCAGGGCCACCTGGTTAGAATCACCAAGCAATCTGCAGATGGCTACTATTGTGCTGGGCTTATAGGTACCTCGAGAGGCCAAGACAAGAACTGAGGCTGACTGCTTCTAGTGCTGGGCTTAGGGCTGTTCAGCAAGAGATATGGGGCACACCAAGGCTAGATGCTGCTTCTTTGGGTTTTGTAAGCATTTGAGAGATTTTAGGAAAGTCCGCAGGATGAACCAAGACAGGTTATTTGTATGGAATAAACCACTGGAGGCAGCTTAGGTGGGTCTGCAAGCTGGGAGGAGCGGAGTCTCAGGGAATCAGATGGGGGAACGACCTATGTTGTCCAAGTTGGTGGAGACTCAGATACGATGGCCACCTGTGTCTGGGGGAGGGCTCAGTGAAGAAACATTGGATTCTGCCAGTACTCCGTCTGGGAGTAAGCTGCCCCTGCAGGCCTCTTCCTGAAGCCTGACAGCTCAGCACTTCCCTGTGTGTCCCTGGTGCCCCTTGAGCAGATGCCCCAGTGCTGGAGCTCAGAGCAAATGAGTCCATCAGTGAGTAAGTCTGGGCATAGGCCCTTTTGAGAGAAACGTCTATGACTCCCGCAGCCCTCCATCTCGCTAGCCACAATCTTCATTGGTTTTCACAGCCAGAGATTGTGGGGACTTTTCTTTCCAGCACTGGAAGCCTGGGCTGGGGATCCCAGTGTGGGGCTGGGACCCCTCACTCCTCAGGTGGGGGAGGAATCTCTGCAGCCAAGATAGCCCTCTCAGTTCTCCACCACCACATGTGGTTGTGGGACTAGGCTGTTTCTTGTCTCCGCACCTCCTACCAGTTTCAAGGTGACCTCTTATATTTGTCCCTAGTTGTAGGGCTTCTGTTCAGCCAGACCTCAGGCAACTTCCAGTGATGGTTGCTCTGTAGTTTCCTTATATTTTTGGTGCAGTCACAAGAGGAGGCGTGCATGGCATCTACCTTTTATGCCATCTTGACTGGTCTCCTCCTCACAATCACTTTTTAAAGTAGGGCTCCCTAAACCAAAGATATAGGGCACCTTTTGAACAATTTGACTCTCCCTCCTTCATCAGCCCTGCAGATTCTCTATTCTAGCCATTGCTCATCAGTCTCTCAGTTTCTGTTTAAGAAGGTTTCCTCTTGGCAAGATTTAGATATAATCTATGTTTGCTGGAGGGAGAGAGGAAGAGGACTCAAAACCAAAATAGAACAGTTAGTGCAAAAATTTTTTCCTGATGAATGTTGTCTGGCATAGAATTATCTGGAATCTATTTGCTCCCCAAAGAATTGTAGAAATGTTATAGAGGGAAAAAAACTAGAGAGAGAATTTGATTGGGGAAGTTATGCAAGTTCAGTCTAAAGAAAGAGAACCTGCCCACAGTATTATGAAGGGAATTTAAGACAATAGCAATAAAAAATTCACACTAGTTCATGTGCAGAAGACAGAAAGCAGGCCTGGCATCATAGATGTGCTTCAAGGTCACATTAAATCCTTTGGGTAAACACAATGTGTGGACTCATGCCAGGTAATGTGCTGGGTCTCAAGGATTCATGAACAAATGAGCCACAGGCCTTGCCTTCTGGGCCTGAGGATATGGTCAGCCTGTGGCCTCTGCCATTATATAAACAAGGAAATGCAACACCATGTTTGAGGTGCCCCAGACAATTACGTCCAGTGTTAAGTAGGGGCCCAAATGGGGGAGCAAGGGGTCACATCCACACAGAGGGGGTGTGTCAGGCCCTTCCCAGCAAATGATCTTCAACCCCAGCCTTGGAAAATGGTGATAACAGTGATGGTAATAAGGATTGAGGGCTGTTTTCTGACCACTTACAGGTGCTGTCACTCTGCTTGCCCTGGCCGGGGTCCAGTGAGGCAAGCTAAGAGCCCATAGTGCAACAGTGAAGGAGGCATTCCCCCCACAGGCTCATGCAACAGCGGGTGAGCACCCAAGGGTGAAGGTCTTCTTCACTCTTACCTGGGCTCCCAGCTAAGTTATAAAATGTCTGCTCTATTAACCCCTGTTTACATAGGGCAGCAGTGTTAGGCAAAACTAGTACTAGCACCTAGTTTTATTCCTTCAGAACATGGCCGTTGACATCTTCACCAGACAGTCCCAGGGTCATGGGGTGTCTTCGAGGCATGTGGAAGAGAGCACACATGAGGACAAGGGGGATGGCAGAGCAAGTTCTGAGAGCAGCAGCCAGCTCCTATGAGACTCACAGCCCAAATCCAGCCTGCAGATAGGTCTGCTTCATCTTGTGTGAGGCATTTTTGAAAAGATTAGGCCACTATTGAAAAACTGGTTTTTATATAACACTCAAGATTTCCAGGTTCTCTGGAAAGATGGGAAGAGCTGGCAACACTGGGCCTGTGTGTCTGCACAAAGGCCAATCACAAAATATTCTTAGTCCAAGTCAAGGGATTTAGGCTTCATTGTTGGAGGTAACCAAGAGCCATTAGAGGGTTTTAAGCAGAAGAGTGACAGATTCCCATGATAGCTCTGTGGCCATAGATTGGGTGATTGCAATGCCCTACCTTTCCACCACCTGACATTCCCCTCTTCCTACTGTATTATTAGTCCATGGGGCATGTCAGGGACCCAGCATGTGCACAAGCACTCCTGGGGAAGAAGCAAGATGATTTCTCTCTCCTCCTTGTTCTCAGTTGATCACCTGATTCTTATTTCACTGAGAAAAGGAAAGTCATCAGGAAGAAAACCACCTTATCTCCCACCACCAAGTCTTCCCTTCCATTGCCATCCTGACTCAGATTACCAGGGGGAGACCCTGCTCTCGTGCAAGGCCTGTCCGTTGGTCCCATCCCCTCTCTCCTGCACAAGGACTTCACCTCTGAATTTTCCTCTTCTCTCTCTCGTATCATCTTGTTTTCCCTTTTTACTACTTCTTGTCAGCACACGTACTGACAAGCACATGTACTATAGTATTTTTAGCCTGAAATATAAAAACAAGTAAACTAATCAAAAAAGATCTCTTCTTCAATCATTTCTGTATTTTTCTGCTCCCTCTGAAGCAGAACTCCTCAAAAAGGTCGACTTTACTAATTGTTTTCACTTCCTGGCCTGCAAGTCCAGCCAGACCTCCATTGGTGCATTTCCACTGGGACTCCTTTGTCAAGGTCACAATGCCCTCCACTTTCATATTTCACACCTCTGCAGCACTGGACACTGACATATTCTTCCACTGGAAATTCTTCCTTCACTTGGCTTTTGGGACACCACTCTCCTCCTATCTACCCTATCACTTCATCTCCACATGCATGCCACCCTTTCGTTATGATTTGGTTATAGTAGTCTCTGCTTATTTGCTGGAAATGTGTTCCAAGTCCCTCAGTGGATGCTTGAAACTGTAGACAGTACTGAATTGTATATATACCATGTTTTTTTCCTGTACACACACACACACACACATTTCACTTCACAGAAGCACTTAAGGGCTTCTGTTTGGCATATCCAAATTGCCGGCATCACTAATCTTGCTCTTTCTGACCATTATTAAGTAAAATTAGGGTTGCTTGAACACAAACTCTGTGATACTGTGACAGTCAGTCTGATAATTGAGAGGGCTACTAAGTGACTAACAGGCAAGGCACTTCCACAGTATAGACACACTGGGCAAAGGGATAATTCATGTCCAGGGCAGGATGGAGCAGGACAGTGTGAGGTAGAATTCTGCATTTTACTCAGAATGGTGCACAATTTAAAACTTATGAATTATTTCTTTCTGTAATTTTCCATTTAATATTTTCAGACTACATTTAACCATGGAGAGTGAAACTGCGGGTAAGGGGACGACAACCGTACTTGGGGTTTTTGTCTCTCTAATTAAGCTTTGAGATCCATGCAGTTGGAGACTGGTCTGGGCTGTCTTCTCCTTTATCCTGAGCATCCAGACCAGTAGCTGGCATTCAATAAAGTTTTGCTGAAAAAAGAATGAGTAAATGGGTCATCATTTGTTCAACGCCCAACGGAACACCGAATTATGTATGAGTGAGCACTTAATAAGTGTATTAGTTTCCTAATGTGGAAATTTATTCTCCCAGTTTTTTGAGATTAGAAATCCAAAATCAAGATGGCAGCAGGTCATGGGCTGCAGAGGAGACTCTTTCTTTGACTCTCCCACTACCTGGTGGCTCCTGGCACTCTTTGGCTTATGAAAGCACAACTCTATTCTTTGCCTCTATTGCCTCCTCCTTGTGTCTCTCTGTGTCTAAATCTCTCTTCTTCTTCTTCTTCTTATAAAGACACCAGTCATTGAATCTAGAGCCCACCCTAAATCCAAGATCTCAAAATCCTTAACTAATTGCATGTGCAGAGACCCTATTTCCAAACAGGGACACATTCTGAGGTTCCTAGTAGACATGAATTTTGGGGGGACACTCTTAAGCCCATTATAATAAGTTTAGATCTCCACTGATCTCTAAATTGCCTAAGTACTCAAAACGGTTACTAGAGATTCACTTATTGAGTCACAAAGACTTTTGAGTTCTTCGAGTTTTTCTTGTAAATAAAAAGGTCTTAAATTGATGGGGCTGATGGTGATAGGACATTTGCAATCTAAAAATTCAAACATGGAAAAATGGATTTTTAAAATTTTCTTGTATGTGATTTTTAATTTTTACCTTGTGCTCCTGTTCCATGTAATGGAGAAGATCAAGTTAGTCAGTTTCAGATCATTTCAATCCTTTCCTCAGTCATTTCACATTGAAATACATTGAGTTCTAATTCCCACCCCCACCCCCATCTCTGCCATTTCCACTTTCAGCTAGATTTCTGGCTGGCTCTGTGAGCAAGGTTTCTGGGGTCTCGTTTGCACTCCTGGAATATTCCTCAGGACTGCAAACACAAACCCCTAGACCTACTGGCAGTCTGTCCTCTGCCACAGACTTGGCAAGGACTCCACACCAGCATTCAACGTCCTGTGTCTTTTCCAGCTCTGCTCCTCCCTGCTCCTTCCTTCACTTTATCCAGGCTCGGGGGGTGGAGGGAGAGTATGAACAGGAGATAGGCCAGCTCTGGCTACTTGTGCTATGCACAGAGTTTTCCTTTCTTAAGACTGAATGGAAATGTTTGGGGGTTGGTTTGGTTTGGTTTTCCTTTTTAAACTTAAAAGTCAAGAATTATCTTTGATCTCATTTTCCACCATGCTCACTCTTCTCTGAGACAGCACCTCATGTTTGGAGGCCTCTGTAAAACGAAGGTTTTTATGGCATAAGTGGGGAAGTTTGCTAAAGCGAGGTTGAAGGCGTGAGACTTGGGGCCAGGAAATGTTCATGCATTATGGCATCTACCCATGCAAGAAAAGATCGGCCATCAGACTAGACCTGAATGCTTTCCATCACAGTTCATTTGGGTCTTAGACATTGTTTCATAGTGCCTCTAGGCCAAAGAAATACCCAAGAGTTCTGTTAGGTAGTTGGGTTCAAACAATTTGATAAATATTTATGCCCTAACAACATAATAATCATTTGAAAAACTGTATATACATATAATTTAATGGGAAAATAATTTTTTATTTTATTTGTTGGTAAGCACAATTTCTTATTATTTAACTGTGTACCTGTTGGGCACCGAACAACTTTTCAAACATTGGAATCAGATTGAACATCTGATATAAACTGAATTGTGTCCCTAAAATTCATATGTTGAAGCCCTAACCCCCAATGTGACTCCATTTGGAGATAGGACCTTTAAGAGATAGTTCACTGAAGTCATATGAATGAGGCTCTATTTCCCCAGGATTGCTGTCCTTGTAATAAGAGGAAAAGACACCAAGATGTGCATGCCCAGAGAAAAGGCCAGATGAGGACACAGTGAGAAGATGATGTGGGAGGAAAAAACTGTTCCTCTACTCTCTTAGGGTCAGTTCTTGGGGCCCACGAATTAAACTAACAAAAGACAGGTTAACAGGGGGAAAAAAGTACACAATTTTTATTACTATTTACATGCACAAAAATTAACAGAAAAGTAGAACTCTAAAAACAGTTAGACTTGGAGGCTTATACACCATCTTAACAAAAGAAGGGGAATTTTTGCTTCAAGGGATGACAAATCATGGGAAAGAGATTGGGTAATATATGGAGAAACTAATGGAAGATAAGGGTTATTTTAGTAAAGTCTGTGAAAACTCATCTCAGAGTAACTTTCCATCTCTGGTATTAAGAGAGCTCCTTTCTTCCTGATGGCGGGCAAAGGAAGCACCTGCACAAAGAGAAATTCATGCCCTGCTTTAGGCAGATAAGAGAAGGCAGAGAACTCTTTCCATATCTATTGATTCTCAGTTGCTTTCAGTTCAAAGTAGTCCTTATGCCAAAGTGGCATATTTGGGGATGGCATATCCTGATCCCCTTCAACAGCCATATGCAAGCCAAGGAGAGAAGCCTCAGGAGAAACCAATAGTGTAGGCACCTTGATCTCACACTGAGCCTCCAGGACTCTGAGAAAACAAATTTCTATTGTTTAAGTTACCTGGTCTGGGATATTTTGTTATAGCAGCCCTTGCAAACTAATACACCATCACTTTTGTTTTCTCCCTTTTATTTTTGTTTAATTACAGCGACTGCCTTTGACAAAGAACAGAACATCATCTACTGCTAAAACTACAGATGGCCTTGAGATAATTGTCCACTTGTTGTGGGACAGATGTCAAGGACACAATCTTCCCTAGGAGAATTTTAAACATCCCAGGGCACACCGACCACAGTTTGGAAACCATTGCACCAGGCCAAAAAATATAGGTCTTTCTCCTTCAAGAAGCACAAGTTTAGTGACACAAGTGAATATTTTCTTTTTATATGTTCAATCTTACTACTTGGTTTATAGTATTACAAAGCTTTATGGTTTTCAGTATTTGATATCTACCAATAGGCCAAGCACAGATATACCAATTCAATATAGCTGAAAAAGAGAATGTAAGAAAAGTAATGGAACTGCTGAGCAGCCAAGAGGTGAAGGGCCAAGAAAGGCGGATAGTGGTATATGGCTATGACTTTTCTCCACTTCCTTGTGTAAATGACTAAAAGCAATGAAATAAAAAATAGAAGTTTAAGTACACTGTTGAAAGTTATACAAGTAGAAGGGAAGCATTAAAATAAATGCTTTTATCATGGAAAGGAGTAGAGAAGATAGGGAAATGGTGAGCCAAATTCTTCACCACACTCTGGAAAATTAATAGATACAAACTAAATCTGATAAATCACCAAAAGGAGCAATAAACATGTGCTTTTAAATTGTTTTAGAAGAACAACAGATAAAGGTGTGTCTTCCTGAGGACCTCTACTATGTGTGTGGTAGTGGTGGTAGTTGAGGGGGTTCAATTTAAAGCAAGATTCCTTTACTGGTCATTTGTTAAAATTCTGTTTGATTTTTAATTGTTTTCTGTTATGTAACATTATTGCTTTCATAATAAAAGTTTTGTTTTCTGGGAAGAAAATGTTCGCCAAATGTTAAGTGGAAAGAACAATATCTAAAACAAAATACCATAGAGTATAACTCCAATATATTTCATATGTCGAGTTCTAACATATGTTAGAAAAAAAGATGGAAAGAAATAAATCACACTGCTAATAATGGCTAATTCTGGATGGTAAGAACACTGGTATTTTTCATTTCTAAAATGAGAAGGCAAAACTTTTATTATCAGAAAAAAAGTTTTAATTTAAGAGCTGGTATTGGAATTTTCCTCAGGAAGAAAACTAAATTTTCAGTATAGGGTATTTTAGGAGACATCATCTCAGCCCTTGAGGGATGGGCGAGAGCTGTAGACACAGATATCTGCAGACACCAGGATGGCAAAGGGAAAGCACCCCACATCCCTCCACAAGCTGCAAAGCCACCTCGTGCCTGAAGGCCCAGCCTGGTCACAGGGGCAGGCCTAAACTCTGGATTACTGCTTTTCCATAAACTGCTTTTCTTCCAAATTCTTAGACAACGTGGTCCCCACTCTGGCCTTCAGATCTCCGTAAGAGTGTGAAACAGCCCCCATCTGGAAGGATGGATGTCATGGAAAGTTCACATGAGTGTAGGAGAGAAATCAATGTGTGATTTAGGACTGATGTCAGGTTGGGCAGGAAGTGTCAGTTCTAACATGAGCCACAAGGAAAGCTGGTCTGTCCCTTTTTATCCAAGGAGTCTCCAGAAGACCCAAGAAGTCCTTATGCCATGAGGCTGGAGTGGGCTAGGAGTCACCATCGATAGACCTACATAGTTTAGTCAACCCAGATTTGGAGTTGACTGGAAAATCAAGGCTGTGTGCACATGAAAGCCTGCTGGGTAGGAGCCAAGGTAACTATGAAACATATTAGAGACAGGTAACTTTCTGTCCCTGTTTTTGTGTCCCTACAGCAGCTTCTCAGAATGAATTCACGACTGAGTTACAACCTCTACGACCTGTAAAAGAGAGTCTAGGAGTTGCAACCTTGTGTGCCTACGGGTATATGAATATGTGAAGCGGGCTACCTAATGCAGTAGGGGACAGTAGCCAGGCGGGTATATGAATGTGTGAAGCAGGCTACCTAATGCAGTAGGAGACAGTGGGGAGACCCTGAGCTGGATGAACAGAACCACAGAAACAGTATGGCAGAGACTCAGCCCTCTAGCTGGAGCTAGACAGCCGTGGAGGAGAATCCAAGTCTGATCAAGTCAGATCATAAAGCCATGGGAAAATCATGCCAGGATTGGAGGCACTGGCCACAGCTGTGCTGGTCAAGGTTTCCAGACAAAACCTTAACCTGAATACTACCTCCACAAAATCAGGTTATATTCATCAGCCTTTTTGTTTGTTCTTTCCCCCCTTTTCCCCTCCCTCCTACATTTTTCTTTTCAATTTAAGCAAAACAGACCTTGAGCTTCTTGCTGCTGGAATGTTACTGAAAACAGCTTACTCAGTAAAGCTTACTTTCCATAAATACACCCATTTATAAATGAGAGAACATGATTAACAGGAAGCTGCAGACATTCCTAATTTGTTTTTGCTTGTTCGTTTGATTTTCTCAGGGACTCAATCATCCAATGCCTACATTCTTTTCAGATCTGCACATTTGTTCTAGCATCTTGATGAGAATTTCCTTGAGCCAAAGAGATTGTAATCAATGATTCTTCCAGAGTCCACTGACAGAGGTAAGAGGAAAAGTTACTATCCATATAAAAAACATAGAGTTAATGATACTCAGGATTAAAATTCCTCGTTTTGGCTATGCCTAGACTTGTCAAAACAAATAATTAAAGCAGGAAAGTTACTTACCTTGATACCTTCACCTATCCATTCATGATGTGCTAACACAGATGGAGGGTAGAGAGATACTTAAAGTTTCTGGAATAAAGACCTATTTTATGTAATTCACCAGTGACTGCATTTAGTCTGGTGCTTTTCTCTGTTGAGTGATTATTAACTCAATTCCCATACAAGTTATAGATCTGTTAAGACTTTCTATTTCTTTATTGTTTAGTGTTGATAAGTTCTATTTCTAGGAATTTATCCATTTCTTCAAGGTTATCCAATTTATTGGCCTATAATCTTTCATAGTAGTCACTTAT
The DNA here is from genome assembly GCF_902729225.1 of Pteropus medius. Classification (NCBI taxonomy): domain Eukaryota; kingdom Metazoa; phylum Chordata; class Mammalia; order Chiroptera; family Pteropodidae; genus Pteropus; species Pteropus medius. Next base: position 3,430,257 of record NW_024350921.1, on the reverse strand, counting down.
AATCCTTATACACCAACTTTTCACAAACTTTTTTTAAAAATTGAGGAGGAGGGAATACTTCCAAACTCATTTTATGAGGTCAGTATTACTTTGTTATCAAAGCCAGGTAAAGACACCAGAAAAAAATGAAAATTGATGAATATCAGTACAAAAATCTTCAACATAATCCTAGCAGATCTAATCCAACAGCACATTAAAAGGATCATACTCTATGACCAAGTGATGCATAGAGTTAATGCATACTAAGATCCAGCATACTAAAATCAGTAAATGTGCTATACCACATTAACAGAACGAGGCTAAAAATCAAGTGTTCATTTTAATAGATGCACAGAAAGTGACAAAATTCAACACCTTTTCATGATAAAACATTCAACAAACTAGGAAAGAAATAGACTGGAAGGAAATTATCCCAAGAAAATGAAGGCCATATATAAAAGGCCTACAGCTAACATCATACTCAATAGAGAAAAAACGAAAACTTTTTCTCTAAGATCAGGAACAAGATAAGGAAGTACACTCTCGCCACTTCTATTCAACATAATAATTACTGAAAGTCCTAGCCAGAGCAATTAGATAAGAAAAGGCATTGAAATCTGAAAGAAAGAAGGGAAATAGTCCCTGTTTGCAGATGACATGATTTTATATAGAAAATTCTAAAGACTTCATTGAAAACTATTAGAACTAATTTTAAAATGCACATCAAATCAACATTAAAAAATCAGTTGGTTTTCTATATATACTAACAATGAACTATCTGAAAAGGAAATTAGGAAAGCAATCCAATTTAAAATAGCACTGAAAATAATAAATTATCTAGAAATAAACTTAATTGAGAAGGTGAAAGACTTATATACTGAGAACTGCAAAACATTGATGAAATAAATTATACAATACACAAATAGAAAGTCACATATATAAGAAACTCTTACAACTAAGTTAAAAAAAAAACAAAACAAATAACCTAAGGATTTGAAAAGTCATTTTTCTAAAGAAGACATACAAATAGACAACAGGTATATGAAACAGTGCTCAACATAACTAATCATCATGGAAATGTAAATCAAAACCACAATGAGATGTCACTTCATATCTGTCAGGATAACTATTACCAAAAAAAAAATGACTAAGTTTTAGCAAGGATGTGGAGAAATTGGAATTCTTATACACTGTCGGTAAAAATGCAAAATGGTACAGCTGCCATGGAAAACTGTATGGTTGTTACTCAAAAAATTAAAACTAGAACTACCATATGATCCAGTATTCCATTTCTGAGTATTTATTCAAAAAATTTGAAGTCAGGATCTCAAAGAAATATTAACATTCCTATGCTTATTGTAGCACTATTCACAATAACCAATATGTGAAAATGTCCATCAATAGATGAATGGATAAAGAAAATGTGATACACACACACACACACAAAATAGAATACTAGTCGGTCTTAAAAAGGAAGAAAACCATTAAATATGAGACATCCAGGTCCATCATGGGTGGACCTGGAGGACACTGTGCTACGTGAAGTAAGCCAGTTATAGAAAGACAAATATTAAATGATTCCATTTATATGAAGAACCTAAAATAGTCAAATTTATAGAATCAATGAGCAGAGTGGTGGTTGTCAGGGGCTGTGAGTAGGGGGATAAGCACAGAGTTACTCATCAACAGACATAAAGTTCCAGTTAAGCAAAATGAATAAGCTCTAGGATCTGTTGTGCACATTGTACCCATAGGCAACAACACCGCACTGTGCACTTAAAAAATCGTTAAAGGGTAGATATTTAAGTGTTCTCACCACCATGAAATAAAAAAAGTTTTAAAAAAAGAACACTGGGCACCTGGCCCATCAATGTAAGAACTGTAATTTGATACCAACTATCTAAACCATTTTTTTTTTACTGAATTGGTTTGGGTTTTTCATGCTGGATTTCAGAGCACATGGAAGTGAGCCTTGATCTGTGCTGCTCAAAATCCCCAACCACTGCCGGGCTTACCCTTTTTTGGAGGGATTGGATTTTGAAAGAAATAGCATGCTTTTATTTTGTTGTTGTTCTGCTTTTATCTGACTTCCTTTTTCTACTTTCTGCCCACCTTAAGGGTTTTAAATCAATGAATATCTTCACAATAGAAAACAAATTTTGACTCCTTGCTCAAAGCCCTCCCTGATTCCTACACAAAATAGAATAGTCATTTGGGATGCCCTTCTCCTCGTGATTTTTTTTATGACAAAAATATATGATGATAGGAAAACAGGGCAAATATTGTGCACTTTAAGAATTTTTTGAGTCACAATAGATAGCAATCACCTGTTAAATAACTGCCATCTTTATTTTTATTTTTTTCTTTTTGAGACCATATAAAATTTGTATGTAAGGATATATGTGCCTGTGGAGAAAAGGGAACCATTTGAGTTAGTTCCTCACCAAATGCTTAGTTTGAAAGTTTCCTTACCTACTTTACTTTTCTCACATTTTCTTTGAAAAGCAACCCCATCTCCTTGCCAAGTTAATAGCTGGGGAGTTTATTGGCATTTTCACAAGTCATTTTATTTTCTGGATACCTTCTATATCAGAAAGAGATGGCTGTGATCCCGCTTCCTCCTGGTTGTACATCTTTAATTTCTTTTCCTATCACCTCTAGCTTCTGCCCTTTCTCCTCTTTCCCATCCTCTTCTCCAGCACCCCCACTTCCTTCCTTCCCTCAATCCTTTCTGTTCACTCCCACCCACCTCCCAGTTACTCCTTAAACCCTCAGTTTCCTACCTGATGGTGGTGGTCTAGCTTGAAATGTTTGCCAATCTCTTTTCACCACCCTTTACCGCCACAGATTGTCAGTTCTTTGTGCCACTGTTAAAATATCTTCACTACAGTACCAATGAAATGTCAAAGAATCAATCAATTCCAAACTCATTCCCTATGTGTCTGGAGAGTTTTGCTGGTTAATTTGTGTTGCCTTAAAATATTCCATAAATTATAATGCTCCAGTACCATGAAGGGACTTAGAGGACAAGCCCTCTTGTTTTATGCAAGTAAGAGTTCATTTCAAGAGGAAGTTGACAAATATGGTAATCTTGCTTTTGTCAGATGTCACCAATTATTTTTCAACTATTTTAGTTCAGTGAAACCAAATCTCCCCTTCCAAGACTTTTTAATTCATGTGTACTTTAGGTGAAATATAATCCTACATTTCTATCACATTTGCACCTAACAGCCAATTCTTGTTTTCTTAATGTCTAAGAACACTTTAAGAGAGGTCAATCGACTCTTTTTTAAAGGCTTTCTTCCTCCCAGGCTCCCAAACAGGAAATTGTATTTTTCTAAGGAAAAACAAATGTTATCATTCCCAAACTTCAAGTGCTTCACATTAAGCACCCAACATGTTTAAAGAGGCTCCTGAATTTGACAAAATGTGTTCTATTTCCTCTAGTTCCAAAGTGTGCATATGTAATATTCCCAAACAAGTTTATAATCATCTAGATAGAGATATATATAAATCTAACAATTAAATGATCAATATATTTCATCAATGAATCATATATCTATATCTCCAACTTAATGTTTTCATGCAAGTTCTTATTTTTTTTTTTTTTGAGGAGACGAAGATCATCCTTTATTTTTATTTATTTTTATTTTTTTATTCTCCTCCCCTCTTTCCTCTCCCCTTTGGCAACCATCAGCTTATTCTCTATACCATGGGTCTTTTTCTGTTTTGTTTATTCATTTATTATTATTTTTTTTTAGATTCCACATATAAATGAAATCATATGGTATTTGTTTTTCTCCATCTGACTAACTTCACTCAGCATAATACCCTCTAGGTTCATCCATGTTGTTGCAAATGGCAAGATTCCATGTTGCAAATGACAAGATTTCATTCTGTTTATTGCTGAATAATATTCAATTGTATACGTAATATATATATATCACATCTTCTTTATCCATTCATCTATTGATGGACACCTAGATTGCTTCCACATCTTGGCTATTACTAGTAATGCTGCAATGAACATAGGGGTACATGTCTTTTGTTTTGGAGAGATAAATATCCAAAAGTGGAATTCCTGGATCACATGGCAGCTCTATTTTTATTTTTACTTTTTTAAAGACTTTTTATTAAAATACAGCTAACATACAATATTCTATTAGTTTCAGATATACAGCCTAATTATTCAACATTTATATACCTAAAGAAGTGATCACCATGATAAGTCCAGCAACCATATGACATTGTACAATCCTATCACAATATTATTGACTACATTCTCTATGCTGTACATTACATCACCATGACATTTGTTTTATACCTGAAAGTTGGAACCTCTTATTCCCCTTCACCTTTTTCTCCCTTTTTAAAATTTTCAATTCCAGTTGACGTTCAATATTATTTTACATTAGTCTCAGGTACAGCATAGTGGTTAGACATTATATAATTTAAGAAGTGACTAGTCTAGTACCCACCTAGGACTATACACAATTACCATATTATTGACTATATTCCCCATGTTTTACTTTACATTCCTTTGACTATTTCATAACTATCAATTTGTACTTCTTAACCCTTTTATCTTTTTAACCCTGCCCACACTCCCAACACCCCCACCCCCACCTCCGGAAGCTCAATTTTTACTTTTTTTTTGAGGAAACTCCATACTGTTTTCCATGGTGGCTATGCTAATTCAGAGTCCCACCAATAGTGTACAAGGGTTCCTTTTTCTCCACATCCACATCAGCACTTGTTTGTTGATTTATTGATGATAACCATTCTGCCAGGCCTGAGGTGATATCTGTTTGGTTTTGATTTACATTTCCCTGATAGTGTTCAGCATCTTTTCATATGTCTTTTGGCCATCTGTTAGTCTTCTTTGGAGAGATGTCTATTCAGATCCTCTGGCCATTTTTTAATTGAATTGTTTGGGGATTTGGTGTTATGTTGTATGAGTTTCTTATATATTTTAGATACTAACCTTTTATCAGATGTATCATTTGCAAATATCTTCTCCCATTCAGTCAGTGGTCTTTTTGTTTTGTTTATGGTTTCCTTTGCAGTGCAAAAAACCTTTTAGTTTGATGTAGTCCTATTTATTTATTTTTTCTTTTGTTCCCCTTGCTCAAGGAAACATATCCAAGAAGATATTGCTAAGAGTGATATCTAAAGAGTTTACTGCCTATGTTTCCTTCTAGGAGTTTTATGGTTTCAGGTCTAATATTTAAGTCTTTAATCCATTTGGAGATTATGTTTGTATATGATGTAAGAAAGTGGTTCCATTTGATCTTTTGCATGTTTCTGTCCAGTTTTTCCAATACCACTTATTGAAGAGACTGTCTTTACCACACTGTATACCCTTGCCTCCTTTGTCATAGGTTAATTGACTGTATAAGCAAGAATTTATTTCAGGGCTCTCTAATCTGTTTCATTGATCTATATATCTATTTCTGTATATCTATTTTTGTGCCAGTACCTTACTGTTTTGATTATTGTAGCTTTGTAGTATAATTTGATACAGGAGAGCATAAAGCCTCCCATTTTGTTCTTTCTTAAGATTTCTTTGGCTATTTGAGATATTTTGTGGTTCCATATAAGTTTTAGGATTAGTTCATCTTTTTTTTTTTTTTGCAGTGGTATAACAAATTTTATTTAAAATAGACACTCTGAAAACAATAGGTTAAAAAAAATTTCAAGAAGCTCTTTTTAATTTACAACAGAGTACATCAACAATCATTGACCAGTTTCATAATTGCCTCAAAAACATACATTATAGTAATTATATGTAAATGTATTTTTTGACACAGCAACATTATCTTATTTCCCAGAGACTGTCATATCCTCTAAATATTTGAACAGGTACTTCTGATATATTCCAGTAAAAGGAAGGGGGTGAAGGAATAAAGACCAAGTTGAATATCAGGTGTGTCTTTTTATATGAACAGGCATTTGGGAGAGTGGGCAACCAATCAAAGAGCTGATTTCTAGCTGCCAGCACAAAATACAAAGTCCCCTGTTGCTAGAACATGTTGTAGGGAACAAAGATGCCAGTGTTTGTAAGCAGGCTGATCTCTTTCACGGGATCCCTGTGTAGATCTAAGAGGAGTGCTTTGTCAAGGGGGTGCTTTGCTAAGAGGGTAAATGTCCCAAGGGTCTTTGGAGGGTTTTTAGGTTAGGAAAGTGTTGCCTCACCCAAACTGAAACTCTAAAATAGCTCTCACAAACCTCCAGCACTTATAGTTGAAATGTCCCCTTCCCATCATTGTTTCTCCCTGTGTTCCCATCAATAAACCCCCAGCAGGGCACCTCCGCATCTGAACTGCTGCTTATCAGTGACAACTAGTGTGGAATGATGACTTCCTGTAACAACTTACTTTGTACTTACACCAAAACAAGTTTTTTGTCTTTGTTATAAATAAGTGGATTAAAACAACTTAAGTCATAGTGGATTTGAAATCATATTCAATCTATATATAACATACTTCATCCTAAGAAAGGGCCCAAAGCTGACTTTAAAGGTAGCTTTTAGCACAAATATTCCAATCTTAAGAAAAAGGAACTTCACTACATGACCTGGGGCCCAGGACTATCCCCTGGTGGTTTTGACTTTGTAACCCCAAGTAGTATTCTTGTCTTCTAATCTCACCTTTATGGTATGGCCAACAGCCAGATCTCTATCTTCTGAAGCACTCATCAGAAAAGACAAGAGAGGCACAGGTAGGAAAGAGGTACTATTTGTTCACTGATTCAAAGGAAAATGATGCACAATAATCCTTCGTTTTTGGCATTTGTTTCCTAAAAATGCTGAGAAACTTTCCCTAGTACTCTGGGACTTTTCTGCTTTCTGTGTCTCATGCTCATGGCACCCTCCTGAATATTACCACCTATTTGGAAATAGGAAGAAATAAAAATACAGAAAAAAGGATGAATGGGCTTCACAATAGTTGCCTGAGGGTAGGAGAATTAAAGTGAAGCAGAAGAACACAACTTATTTTTGCATGTTGCTTTTGTATCTTGTAACTACTAAATTCATTGATTAGTTCTAACAGTTTTTTGATGGAGTTTTTAAGATATTCTATGTATAAGGTTATGTTATCTGTAAACAGACAATTTTACTTCTTTCTTTCTGATTTGGGTGCTTTTTATTTCCTTTTCTTGACTAACTGCTCTGGCTAGGACTTCCCATACTATGTTGTATTTCCATGTGCTAACAACAAACTATCTGAAAAAGAAACAAAGAAAGCTATCCCATTTACAATAGCATCAAAAAAATCATAAAAATACTTAGGAATAAATTTAACCAAGGAGGTGAAATTATAAGACATCGATGAAAGAAATTGAAGAAGACACAAATAAATGGAAGAATATAATTTGGTCATGGATTAGAAAGATTAATATTGTTAAAATATCCTTAACAATATCCTAAACCAATCTATAGATTCAATGCAATCTTCATCAAAATTCCAATAACTTTCTTCACAGAAATAGAAAAAATAGTCATAAAATTCATATAGAACCACAAAAGACTCCATTAGCCAAAGCAATCCTGAAAAAAGAACAAAGCCGGAAGCATTACACTTCCTAATTTCTAACTATGTTATAAAGCTATAGTGATAAACAGTATGGTATTGGCATAAAAACAGATGCGTAGATCAATGGAACAGAATTGAGAGCCCAGAAATTAACATACACAAATAACGGTAAACTAATATTTGACAAGTGATCCAAGAATATTCAATGGGGAAAGGATAGTTTCTTTAATAAATGGTGTTAGGAAAACTGAATATTCAGATGCTGAAGAATGAAATCGGATCCCTATCTTACACTATTCCCCAAAATTAACTTGAAATATATTAAAGACTTAAAAGTAAAGTCTAAAACTGTAACATGCCTGCCTATTAGAAAACATAGGGAGACGTTGTTCTTGGCAATGATCTTTTGTATATGATTGGATGTGATACCAAAAGCACAAGCAACAAAGGCAAAATAAACGAGTGAGACTATATTAAACTAAAAAACTTCTGCACAGCAAAATAAAAAACAACAATCAACAAAATGAAAAGGCATCTTATAGAATGGAAGAAGTATTTGCAAACCATGTATCTGAAAAAGGATTATTATTCAAACTACATAAGGAACTCATACAACTCAATAGCAAAAAAGTAATAATTCAATCTTAAAAATGTGCAACGGACTGAATGAACATTTTTCCAAGACATACAAATGACCAACAGATACATAAAAAGGTGCTCAAAATCACTATTCATCAAGGAAATGCAAGTGAAAAAAGGCAAGAAGTAATTTCTGGTAAGGATATAAAGAAAAGGGAACTCTGTGCACTGTTGGTGGAGATGTAAATTAGTGCAGCCACTATGGAAAACAATATGGTAGATCCTCAAAAAAATAAAAATAAAAATAGAGCTACCATATGATTCAGCAATCTCGCTCCTGGGTACATCTTGAAGAAAATAAAATCACTATCTCAAAGAGATTATCAGCACTCCCATGTTTATTGCAGCATTATTCACAATAGCCAAGACACAGAAACAATCTAAGTGTCTATTGATGGATGGATGGCTAAAGAACATGTGGTAAACATATACACAGTAAGATATTATTCAGCCATAATAACGAAGAAAATCCTATTGTGGATGCAGCTTGAGGGCATTATGCTAAATGAAATAAGTCAGACAGAGAAAGACAAATACCATGTGATCTCACATGTGGAATCTAAAAAAGCTAAACTCATAGAAACAGAGAATAGACTGGTGGTTGTCAGGGGTTGCAAGGAGAAGAATTGGGAAATGTTAGTCAAAGGGTACAATCTTCCAGTTATAAAATGAAGGCATTCTGGGAGCTGATGTTTAGCGTGCTGGCTACGGTTAACAATACTGCATTGTGTACTTGAAAGTTGCTAAGAGACTAAATCTTAAATGTTCTCACCAAAATAATGTCTGTACAGCAAAAGAAATCATCAACAAAGAAAACAATTGAAGAATCAATCAAAAAAAGAAAGGTAATTACATGAGGTGATGGATGGGTAATTAACTTTACTATGAGATCACTTCACAATATCTACATGTATCAAATCGTCACATAGTACATCTTAAACCTACAACATATTATATGTCAATTATATCTCAATAAAGCTGGGGGTGAAATGAGTGGAGATTCAGAATTTAAAAAGGAATTGAGTGAAACAGGAAACTCTGACATGGAACATAGGATTAGCAAATTAAGACATTTTCTTAATAGAAATTTCTTTTGTGCAACCCATGATTCGCAGGTTGTTAGAGATCAGATGATATGTGGTTCCAGGGTTATAGATTATGGATTCGATTTTCTTTAAGACTTGCTGCCCCACCCCCGACTTCTTTCTCTCCCAGACTAATGTCATTCAGCTTGTAGACCTTCAGGTGTTGGCACTTGAAGCATCTATGTTGTGTGTTCAGATCAACAACTATATTTAGAGGAAGTGGTTCAAAGTTTGGCATTAGTGATCCAAGTTGCTGGGACTCATTTGACCCATACTCTCTGAAGTAACCCAAATAACCATTCTACTTAACTGAATTCTCCACCTAGTACTCAGTAAGAAATTTGAATTAAAAATACAGTTGTCAGCTCTAAGATGCAAACCAGATGACAGTACAATGATGAAAACAAAAAAAATCCAAGCACAAGACCATGGCTTATCACATGATTGCTAAAGTATTGAAATACTCCCTGATCCATTGGTGGCAGTAGTTTCCCAAGCTCTCCAAATGTCCCCACTGTTGCCGTTGTCTGCCTAGGCCCTCCCCAAGCACCTCTTAGACTGCCACATGAGCCAGCCAGGTGAATGAAACACCCGGCACCTGGCATAGCAGGAGGCCTCTGGTTCCATTCACTTGCTTCCGTTCTGGTTGGTCAGCCATTCCAGCGGTGCAAATCTTTTACCATCACCCCTACATCAATTATGATTAATTCTCTCTTTAGGGATTCTAGTTGCTATAATTCAAAAAAGGCTCAGTGGAACTTGAATTAGGCAGCTGGGAAGTTGCAACATGAGTCAGAACATGATTGAGAATTTCTGTCAATCACGAGAGATAAACACCTAGAAAAGACAATAGTTGTGAGCAATATGTGTCAGGTGAGCAAGGACCAAAGTGCAAACTCTACCAAAAGTATGAAATAAGTGAGGTTAGGACAAATACAAGAAAACACTGCTTTATACATCCTGTATAAACTGAGGAAAGCAACATAATATCAAAGAATGTTGGAGGCTGAAGATGTAAACAGGTCCAAAATACATATTCAGTTTTTAAAATGTGAGCATTTGGTTACATGCCTAGGTTTTGTAATTTGATTGTTAACTGCCAGAGGCTGATGTCAGGAAGAATGGCTGTCCTTCCTCTTCAATTCTTATCTTGGTGCGTCTCCTAAAATAGCATATTGAACTAAGAATGATGTGTCCACTGAGATGGCAGACACTTTTGTCATTGTTGTCATTGTTGATACGGTGGTGTTCAGAAGAGGATGGGAAAATTCACCACAAACTAATGGAGGAAGAACCTGGGAACCTTCCTACTTTTCACCATGGAAGTCCCAGAAGTTTCTATTGGGTATCCTTTGCCTCCTACCATTCTAACCACCCACAGGCAGACCCTAAGATTTTGGATTGCTGATGAAAGAAAAAGTAGCAGCACAACAATATGGGGAAAAGATTGGACAGAGAATCCTGGAAGTGGAGTTTGAGTTCTAGTCCAGCCATTGAATCTCTATAAAAGTATATTATTTTATTGAAACTAACTTCCTTTTTTTCTGAATAATTTTATACATGTTCATTATTAAAAAAAAATAATAATAACCTGGAAAAATCTAAAACGTAAATAATAATTACCCAATTTCCCAGCACCCACGGAAAACCCACTGGGTCCAATATTAACATACCACTGAGCATATTTCTAAACAGCTCTCTCCATAGCACATGTATAAACACATAGCAAATGGTATGCCATTTCGCATCGCTGGAATCCTACTTTTCATTCTATTTTATAAAGTAATATGCCTGTTTTGCTTAATGTGTTGCAGACATTTTACTCAGTCAATATATATAGCTCTATTTCATCTTAAAGACTGGATTGTGTTCAAAGTGTTACGGTGGTTTAATGTACAGTAATTTTATTTGAGAAAAACTTCATAGATGAGGATTAGGTTGTTCCCATTTTTTCTGCTATAAGTAAGCCTATGTTGAAAATCTTTCTATCTCTATCTTTTCACGGTTATCAAACATCTTAGAACAGAGTTCTAGAAATGGAATTTCTACATCAAATAGCATGCGAATTTGAAATTTTAACAAACATTGTTAAATGCCCTCCAGAAAGTCAACCTAATTTACACTGTGCTCCCACCAACAGTGCATGGGAGTGGCCATTTGGTTGGGTGCCATAGACATTGAGTAATGCCAACTTTTAATCGCAACCAATCTGATGAAAAAAACGATGTCTCAATTTTGTTTCTATTTGCATTTCTTTTATTACTTGTGAGGTTGGCACATTTTAATAAGGTCATTGACCTCTTTCTTGATGTTGCTTGGTAAATTACCAGCTTTATATACTTGACCTACTCTTCTATTGGTTTTTTTACCATGTCATGTTAATTTATACAAGCTATATTAAGGGATATTAATACTTTGTCCTATATGTTATATAAATTTTTCCTCCAGTGTGTGTTTGCCTTTTGACCTTCATATATGGTATTTTTTTGCCCTTTAAGGCCCAATTCAATTTCTTTTATGATTTCAATTTTTCATTTCTTCCCTAGCTCAAGATTATGAAAATACATTGTATGAGTTTCAACATCTGACAATTAGTTGGATAGCCAGCTTCCCAACTCAGAAATTCAGTGCATTTTACTTGGTAACTTACCAGCACCCTACTCTTTGCTTCCTGAACCAGTTTCCACCCCCATACCTAAATTCTCTTTATAGTGCTAAGGGGATCAAGATCACCTTACCCCTCTCACCGTAGTTGTAGAAGCTGTCCATCAGCACTTGGCCTGGCCAGCACCTGGGTTTGTGTTACCAATTAGGTGCCAGGAGTAACTTCGACATGATCATAGAAGATAAACATCAGTTTTCACAGCAGCAGCTGTTGTGGCTGTGCTGCCAAGACTTATTTCTCAGTTGAGTCCACATGTCTTGAATTGTGCACATATGTTGGATACAAACTAATGTCAGTGACAGCAGTCTGAAAAGTTAGCCCCTCCTGGGACTAACAGCTTTGAGCTTCAAGCTGCTAGTGGTACTTATTTGTTTCTTTCTTAATTTCATATACACGAGATAAGAGTTTTCAAACTGTAGTAGGCCCAAACTTTTAATTCTACTACACAAAGCTAGAGTGGCTAAAGATAAAACAAGATGATCGAAAGTCAATTAGGGGTCACAAATGAATCACTAATTTTTTTTAATTTCTCTTTAATATGGCAGAAGCAAGGGCTTTTTAAAAAAAGTAATGAGAAGCCACTGAGAGAAATGAATACCTAGAGTTATATGTAATAAAACAGCACCTTTTACTTTAAAGACAATCTGTAAGGATTTGTTGAATTAATGGAAGCACAAATGAATAAGTGGACAAAACTGTCAAAGCACATTATTGGTGGATAGAATAAGGCCAAATTATGTACATGTGACTGGTCATAATAAAGGAATACGAGGAATTATGTTCTCTAGTTCTTTCTTAACCCATTTCCCATTTATCTTGAGAATACTCGCTGGCGGCGCTGGCGGCTGCAGCATTTACCTTAAGATAACTCATGGATTACAGTCAACCCTACACTCAAAGTTTGCCATGAAATATCTCGCTTTTATTATTATTTTCACATCGCTTTAGTATATGATAGTCTTTGGAAACAAATGACATTATTCTATATATAGCATTCTGGTTTAGTAGTTCAATCATTGAAAATGTAGCATTCGTTAAATGAACGCTGGTTGCGAGCTGCACCTTTTTTTTTCCCCCTAAACGGGAAAACGGTGAAGAGAGGATGGTTTTAAGTGCCTTTGAAGCTCGTTTGTAGATGTAGAGTTGGAAAATGGAGGCAGAGATTCATTGGAACCACCTGAGCAGCTTTAAAAACTAAACTAAAACATAGCCATTTTTTCTCCAGATACAATGGTGTGCATGATCCCACCTCCCTGTTCTTGGGTTTGCTTAAAGCTATTATCTGAGTAGCACTTAATTCTTCAGTGAAATGGCTCCCATTTAAACCTATGACATCTCCACTAGAGCTCATCCCTTGTTACTATGTGAATTCCCCCCAAGTCACTCCGCAGATCCGCAGAGCAAGCAAGCACTAGCCACACTCCTCATTGTTCCACCCTTTATCCATATCCACCTCATTTGCTTACTGGTCACTTCACCAGGAAGCAGCAAAGGATGGAACAACGGAATGTGCACTGAGCCTGTGTGCTTAGGAGGTCTTGGGGACTGAATGTGTGTGGTGTCTCGCCTCCTCAAAGCACCTCTCTCCTGGTCTTGGAGGACATGGAGCTCACTTAAACAAAAAAGACAAATTAGGTTGATTCAGAGAATTGAGACCTCTAAAAACCACTTAAAAAGCCTAAATAGGAAAATAGAATCTTCTTCAAGTAATTTCAACAGTGGGAGTTTAATGCCAGAACTGGCCGTATAGGTGCTGGAGGACTATGAAGCCACTGTCAACCTCAGGGAGAAGCAGAGTTATGGCGCCGAAGAGCTGAGATCACCCAACAGAGTTGGAATCATGGCAAGAGCTACAGCTGCTACCTGAGTCATCGTACGCCTTGCCCTATACATCTCTTCCATCTGGCTGTTTCTGAGTTGTATCTTTTAAAATAAATGGTAAAGTGTTTCCTTGAGTTCTATGAGCCATTCTAGCAAATTATAGAACCCAAGAAGGGGATCATGGGAACCTCTGATTATAGTCAGTTGGCCAGAAGTCAGAAGAAGCCCAGACTTACAATTGGCATCTGAAGTGGGGATGTTCTTATGGGGCGAGACCTTAACCCATGGGATCTGGTGCTAGCTTCAGGTAGATCATCTCAGAACTGAATTGAATTGTAGGACACTCAGCTGGTGTCCACAGAGAACTGGAGAATTGTCTGGTGTGGGGAAGAAAACATATATCTGGTGTCAGAAGTGGAGTGTTGAGAGTATAAAGGAAAAAAAATTTGTTTCTTTTAGCCAGTCATAAAATGACAAATGCTGAGAATTTCACTTATATGAGGTCCCTAGAGTAGTCAAATTCACAGAGACAGAAAGCAGAATGGTGGGTACCAGAGGCTGGAGAGAGGAAGGAATGGGGAGTTACTGTGAAGGGATTCAGAACAGGCCTCCCCAAGATGTGCTACTTTGGCACATGAATATTTTGAGCTGAAGGCAGTCGAGACCCTGTGAGCCCAGGAGAAACTTCTGCTCTTCTAATTTCCTGAGGAATTCAAATTAGGGGCCCTGCCTATGATAAGAGTTATTACCAGAGAGTAGGTATCTTTCTTTGACCTACCTACAGGGCCGGGCGATCTTTTAATTACTGAACACCTACTCTTCTTATCATCCTGAGAATTGTCCTCCTCCCCTTGGGAGCCATGGGAGTCTTACCTCATCCTTAGCTCAGGGTACCGTATATCCCTAATTTCTGTCCCTGAACCTCTCATGTATGCGGGTTCTCTGACTATCTCATGTATATGAGGTGTCCGTGTGTACATATGTCATTAAATTTGGTTATTTTTCTCTTGTTAATCTATCTCATGTTGATTTAATTATTAGACCAGCCAAAAGAAACTAGAAGGGTAAAAGTTTCTTCCCCCTCCCTCCACAACTATTTAATGGGGACAGAGTTTCAGTTTGGACAGACGACAGGTTCTGGAGATGGATGGTGAAGATGGTTGTACAACAATGTGAATGTATTTGATGCCACTGAACTATGCATTTAAAATGGTTAAAATGGTAAATTTTATGTTAGATCTATTTTACCACGAGAAAAAGAATTAAAATTAAAATAAAATATATTTACTTTGTGCTTTTCTTCCTGAACTAATATCTATAGTCCGGGCATGTAGAACATTTTATGTTATTGTACTTTTGCAAGTACCGTATGAGTCATAAGGGCTGTGCCTTAAGTGACTCATAAAACAATCTTGCCTTTCAGTCAGTTAGATAGTTTGATCTTTTGCAATAAGGTGACGCAACATTGGAATCTAGGAAAGGCAGACCTGCTCAGGTTAGTCTGGACTGGACAGCTGGATGGACTTAAGCTGAGAGAGGGGAAGGAAGTTCTGTGCCTTACTCTCACGGCATCAGAGCAGAATCAATAAACATAGTCATCTAGGAAAGGAATGAGCAGTGCATCTCATCAGATAGTGCAGGAAATAGAAGATGAATGATTATTTTTCTCTCTTTCTTCATGCTCTTTAGTTTCAGTTTTTATAGTAAGCAGAACTGGAGTGTAGACTTGCTGAGTGGTGGGAAGGAGAGAATCTACCTGTTGATGAGCAAGTTGGCTGAAGATCTGCTGTCTCTCCCAGCTGCTTTTTCTGGTTTGTCATTAGTTTTGGCTTTGGGATTTCAGCCCCTCGAGGACAGCAATGAACTTTCAAGGAAACAGGAAATTTCCAGCAACTTGGGTGACACCTGGGAACTGACGAGCCTCCTGCTCTTGGAAGACACTCTCTCCCTTTGGGGACAAACCGAACTTGCCTTCCGACTCTCAGCCTCCCACTTCAGACTCTTAGCTTAGAGGTCACCTCACCACCACTTCTGTAGGAAGAAGAATAAACAAACTAAAAGTAAAGTAGCTGCATATTAATAACATTGAGCATTTACCCTACACATTCCAAAGATTATTTTATTATAACAATCGTTACATGTTCTACATATTCATTTAGAGAAAGGGACAGAGAGCATGGCATTTAAGACCATGATTTTGCAGCTAGTAGACTGAGTTTCAAGACCCTTTATACCACGTGTGAGCTGCCATCCCCTCTCCTTGCACAGTGCTTCGCACATCCTAAGAGCTCAAAAAATGGCAGCTATTGCTGTTATTAAAGCATGTGTGTGTCTCAGTCTAGAAATACAGGTATGTAGGAAACATTGCTTTATTTCCCTTAAAATAACTTAATTAAGATTCTGGGTACCCACTCCACCAGCACAGTCGGAAATTCCCCCTTGGCTTTACTGGGTTTCCCCCACCCACATTTGCTGCGCCAGAATCTGGAAGCCTCACACAATGGGTGCCAGACAATCCCATCATCTAAGGCAATCTCCTGGATACGTGGTGGCAGCAGCATAGAGGTCCCTGCTCTCATAGAATCCATACAACTCCCTTCATTCACAGTCCTGTAGGATAAGGGCTGGGGCAGAGCATGTCTAACTACTTCCCAAGATACTTGGGCTTTCCCTTCTGCATCAGACAGGGTCCTGGCAGGAAAAAGATGCTACACCCAGCCCAGGTTATTGGAGGATGGATTTAATGAAGAATTATTTACAAGATGTGGGCAGCAGTTAAGGAAACCAGTAAGGGACAGTGCAGGACCTTGGAGCTAGCAACTGTGGAAAGTCATTACATGCATAGACCTTAGGGTCAAGGAGAAGGAACTGTCACCGGAGCTTGAAGAGGGGCCTCTACGGGCACGGTGGCCTTCCCTAGAAGGATACCACCACCTTGCCGAGGCCTGCAAGGAGGATCCAGGCACTAAGGACCTGACCTCACTCTCCTGTGTTTTGATCTGATGGTTCCTTCCACTGGCTAAACTCAACCAAAAAGACAGAGAACAAAGGAGCCCTTTGATGACGCTCGTTTATATCAGCCACCTGGGCAAAAAGGATGTTCTCAGGGCCCTTCCCCTCCAGGAATCCTATCATCACCTCCCTGAGGAGAGTTAGACTTGTCCAAAGGTCTTGCCACATGGTAATTGTAAGTGGTTCTGTAATTACAGCCTTGCTGACCTGATTACAGTCCATTATCTACAGCACAGATGGGGCATATCTGGGAGTGGCTTCATGTATAAACTCAAGGACTAGGAAGGCAGTCAGTCCCTCCAAATTCTCCCTCAGCTTCTAACTGAGTTTTGACATGTCACCGGTTAAAGTTTCATCCCTTTGATTGAACATTTTGATCCCTGCTGGGGTACAAATAGTTTTAGGCAGAGAGTCCCTGAGTTTTCAATAATGGAATTGGTATGGGTGGAGGTCATAAGAGCAGCTTTGCTAGGGATTTAAGGGGGAGAGAATCAGAGCGCCCTGTATCTGGAGCACAAGGAATGGTGCCGGCCTGTTGGCATACTCTTGTGTTGCGTCTGTTGTGTATTTTTGGCATGTGGCTTGAAGCAGAATGACAAGTTAGATCCAGGGGCTCTTAACTGGGGAAAACTTTGCCCAGTCCTTGGCACTCTGTGCTTTCTTCCTGTAAGTGTGATGGCTAACAGGACACTGAGAGTCCAGTCACTGTTGAGCTAGCTCTCTGACTTAGTAACTTGATTTGTTTCAACACTCAAACTAGTCCAGCATAAGCCATGTTCAAAAAAGAAGAGATGCCTGGATTCTATCACACCAGTAAATGGTGATGCTATTTTTCAGGTTGAAACTTTCCAGAGCTGTTCACAGTCATATTTATACTGTTGGACGTTTATGCAACTGTTCTGGCCTGTTTATTGTTCTGGGAAGCGCGGAAGGAATGTTTATGTGGAGGTTTCAGTAAATGGAGTAGTTAGACCATGAAAAGTATTCATTTGAAAACAAGGACATGGCGGCAAATGCTGAGCTTGTGCTCCCAGCTTCTGGGGATAAATGCAAGGTGGGTGACACACTTCATAAACTAGTCCGCCTGTGCCCAGTGCACCCCTGACTCAGGCTGGTTCTGCACTGAGGACTTCCAGCATAGAACAGGACTCTTCTTCGTCCCTGCTCTGCTCCGCTTACGAGAGCAGATGCTGCCCCATGCCTCTCTTCCCTCCCTGAAACTCTGTTCTCTCAAGACTTCTGGCCTCAGCACAAAGTGCTTCTGCTGCTGCCTGCTTGTCCTGCTCTAGCTCCCTGGCCAGCTCGCCTTCCTCTGTCATGGAATCTATGAATCCAATAAGGGAAAACCTGTCTGGGATATAAGAGCCAAGCTGGGGCATATGCATCAGCCCCCTCTGCCTTCCCCCTTAAGGGAGGGCAAGGAGGAAAGGGCGGTCCTGGCATCAGTCAAGCGAGGTGGGCCTTGCTTGCCCTGGTGACAGATGAGAAGCATGCTCTCCCTGAGCAAAGCTCAGCACAGGGCTTAGTGCTACATTTGTGGGGAGAGGAGGAGGAACCCACCCCACTTACAAATCACCTCCAGCGGGTTCCCAGGGCCACAGAATCAGGTTCACAGAAAGATTAAGGCTGCCCACCCTTGAGCAAGGAGCAATGGTGACAGTGACCCCACCAAAAGACGACTGCGGTGACCCAGCAGCAAATGGCATCTACGGTGACCAGGAGAGAAAAATGCGCCAGATTCAAGGGGAAAGGCTCAGGCTCACGCAATGTGTGACTACGGCCTGCGATAAACCGTATGCTCTCCGAGTTTGTTCAGAACGTGGTTGCCAGAGTCTAGCCATAGCGTTTGGCACATAGAAGAAGTTTAATGAATATTTATTGCAAAAAAAGAAAAAAATTATGAATAAACAGTACTGATGAAGAGTAGATTTCATCATGCCCATGGACGACGTGTCTGCAAGCACAGGCCTGGGGAGCTGAGGTCCTGGCAATGGTGGGTGCCCTCACCCAGGCTGGGGGCATAAACTGCTGGGGCCCACGAGCCATCTGGGAGTCTCTATATCTGCCTATCCTGTGCCAACCAGTTTCTGGTTTCTAGTGGGGCCTCAAAACATATTTCCTGAGTAGAATCAAGATGTTTGTTCCAGACCTATATGTCCTTCAGTTTAGGTCTCCAAGTCTTTGAAAACCTACCTGTCAGGAAAATCTTTACCTCTGTGATGGTGTGGAAGAGAGGCAAGTGCCACATCCACATTCAAGCTTCTCCCTGACACACTCAGTCCTGCCAGATTCCAGAGTCCTGGGCCACAGACCCCAAAGTAGACATTTTCCTTCCCACACGTGTCTGCTCCAGGGGTGGATGTCAGCAAGCACAGTCCGCCATATGTCATCCATCCCCCAGACTTTGTGTGTGTGTAGTCTGTCGCTCTAAAAGAGTCAGGGGAGTCTGCATGAAGAAAGGGGTCACACCAGGGTGCTTCTAGGAGCTGTTCTTTGGGTTCAAGGAAGAGCTGCATAGGCTGGCGGGCACACCCATACACCAGCCCTTACAGAGGTGGCCCATTGTGTGGGCACCCCAGTTCCTTGCTCAGGCCCAGCTTCTTCTTTCAACCCTTCACTACACTGATTTTCCCTCATCCAGGGAAACGTCGCCTACTCCCAGGGGCTGACGTGAGGCTGGAGTCAACCCTTCTCACCAGATATCTGCAGAACACGTGCCCACAAGTAAGTTGGCTGAAATCTGAGGTAAATGGGTAAGTAGATCTGAGGGGGACCGTTCAAGAAGGGCTTTGGCTCTGAAAGTTTCAAAGAAAGTCCAGAAAGTTGCTCGGCCTCAGCCTCCAAACTCTGCCCTGAGTGGTGTCTGTTCCAGGGCCCACTAGCCTCCTATAAGAGAGCTCAACACAAAAGCCTTGAAACTGGCTCATGCCTTAGCCCAAATCCTATTCAGAGAGGTGCAACCCCACTCTAGCTTCTGTGTGTAGGAAAGAGGCGATTTGAGGATTTGGGACCCTCTGTGCCAGCACCCCTGGAGCCCAGAGGTGGGGCCCTTGTTCCAATTACATGACCTACAAAATGTGCTGTCTATCACACAGTCAGGATGGGAGGTCACTATTTAAGTCAGAAACGATATAACAGGAAGTCATCTTCAGAACATACACAATCTTTAAATAAAAGGTACATAAGTGCCTTTGTTACGTCCTGGTCACAGCGTGAATTGGGATGTGTTCAGTCAGATAAAGGTGATCTGGGGCTATGGATATATTCTATCACCCCATTACATAAACTTGCTTATTTTCTTTCTCCTTCTCTTTCTCTTTGTGATTTTTTTTTGCTTGCTCTCCCTTCTTGACCGACCTTGGCCTTGACAGGGGCACTTGGGGACTCTATTGACATTGCTACATAATACTGTTGGTATTGGCCTGAACAAAAGCTGCTGACCCCTATACCCCTACATAGGTCTTTCCGTAAACCAGGGAGACCCCAAGAAATTCTGTAATCCTAACATGAATTTCGGTTCATTAATGCAGAAACATAGAAAGCTCTCTTCTGATTCTCAGAAACTAAGATTTTAAATGAAATTAATGTACTTTTTATTAAAAAAAAATACAAGACCATTGTAAACAATTTAGAGATTACATATAAACCAAAGAAGAAAATAAAATCATCCAACCATAACCGTATTTTCACATTTGTGCATATCATTTCAGAGTATATTTATAGGGTAACTGCATGCAATAATCTATTATCCATATATTTTCTCTTAAAGTGATCTGATTTTTTACTACCGATACGATGTTGTCTCTATGTTATTAAATATTCTCCTAGGACATTTCTCAAGATTGCAGTTTCCTTTGTGGCTATGCTATTCCTTGTTTAACCATTCCGTTATTAGCCTTTTGGGTTGTTTCAAACTTTGCTCGATTATTAAAAGAGCTACGAGAAAGGCCCCTGTCTCTACATCTTTGCCCACATCTACGGTTCTTTCCTTAGGATCGACTCCCAGACCTGGAATCCTGTGTTAACGCAGACAGCTGTGCCAAGCGGTCATCTAGAATGCCTGGCCGTTATCCTCACCCACCCCACCTCCAACTGCAGACGAGCTATGTTTCAGAAATAAAGAATTTATTAAGTAAGAAATTTAAGGGTGATTAGGAACTGTGGCTCCCTCCCTCAAATGAGTCTTCTTTCTCCTCTTCCAGCATATGGTTTAAAAGTGCTTTGGTAAGATTTCTCTGTTTTAATTCTATGGAGAAAATGATTTGTGGCTCAAGAAACTCTCATAACCATTCACAAGCGGCAGGGTGGGAGAGAGGGTTTGTTATAAAGGCTTTTCACTCCTGGCTTCCCACATGCTCAGCATTTATTAAACCGATCCCTTGGTCTTCCCTAGAATCTTTTTCTCCCATTCAAAGGCTCCAGAAGCTGAGGCATGAAAGTCAGCCAGCTCTTTTGGAGAAGGAGCGCTGAAAATCCACATCCCACCACGGAGGTGCTGTGTGGCCTAGTGCAAGGTTCTTCCACTTCTGTGTCTCAATACCAGTCACCTAATCGGAGGGGCTTGCCACAATGGAGCATGGGCGGTCTGCTCAGAGGCTCTGCTACTTGTCTGACAATGAGAGATCCCTTCCTGGTGCTGTGGCTTTCCCCCTTCTGCTGCTCTCAGGATGGCTGGAACATGTGCGAGGCCTGGGATGTCCTTGAGGCAGGCAGGCCAAATGGGGAGCTGGCAGCCCCTTCCCATCTGGATACCTTCCAAGGCAGGTGGAGCGAGAGGCTGAATTCTTATCTCCTATGCTCTGGACATGCCTTATTTATAGCCCCACTGGCAAGAGCGAGCAACTGGCCGGCAGCTGCATACACAGTTGGGGTAATCCAACAGAGTGGTCGGCCCTGCTCTGCTGCTGTCCCCTCTGGTCGGGCTGGGGGGCAGAAGACAGACAGGTAAGGGTCCCAGTTTCCTCCTCTCCCTTTCTTCTCCCTTTCCATCCTTCCTTCCCTGTGCCTGCATCGGCTCAGACACCAGTTGTGCAGGCTCTGTGCCCTGGGAGGGAGCTCTCTGGCACTGTGGACATGCAGACCCCAGCTGAGACCCAGCTGGTGCTGGCAGCTGCTCCCGCCAGCAGCGTACCTCCTGCTCCTCATGCTGCCTGTAGGGAAAGAACAGAAGCTGTTCTTCCCAAAGCAACAGCAGGTGCTGCAGGAATATAAAGAACATGGCAGAACCCTCTCTGAGTGGGAATCGGGAATGTACACTGAGTTTTGAACACTGGAAAGCTTTTTTTCAAAGAGGACAGAAAAAGAAAAAAAAAATTATAAAATAAGCGTTAGAAGGGGGAAAAAACCACAGAGCTCTTGAGCTTTTTCTCCCTGACGGCATTTCCGGATAGCCTGGAGTGAAAAGGCAAATTACTGATGAGTCTGATTACGCTGGAAAAGTATGTTTATACAAGAGGACTCCATATGGCAGATGGTTCCAAAGCACAGAGAGCTTCTGTGTGCTACAGAAAGAAAATGCATTGCTGTTTTGCTAATTTCTAGAGCAGAATATATGCAAAACGCACAGTGCTCAGTAATGCTCAGGCCAATGGTGTAATAATGTTAATACTGATGGAATGATATATATATGATAATAAATTTCATACATACAAACATCTGCTAGCCAGATTCCATGCAAGGCACTCTATCTAGTCTAATCTAAAAAGGAAAAAAAGAAAAAGAGACTGTCAGACCAGTTTTTTTTTTTTAATAAAACTGAGGTCAAAAGATAATATTAACACCTTCATTATAGGCTAATGCTATTTTATCAGGTATTTGCTTTATATATTTGTTGTTTTATTTGTTTCTTGAGGAATGTCATTTGAATTTTGTCTTACTGCTAGGTTTATCATAAGAAGTGCTGTAATAAAGTTTATTGCATTTGAGATCCATCCTATCTTACAACATGTTTAGTGGACTAGTCAATTAATCAATTCAAATGATTTCATTTTTGAAGCTCTTTCTAATATTAAGAAAATATTTCAATGTATGACTTCCATGAAAAGTTGCCTATTTTTCTATGAAGCATTCCCTGACTGCTCACTCACCCTCTTGCCTGTCTTTCTTTGAGCACATTTTGTACTTTCAGATTTCACTGTTCTGCTTAGTGCTTCCAGAGTTTTCCACTGATTTCAGATCCTGGAGGCCAGGCCACATTGTGCCTCTCTCTGCAGTCTCACACTTCTTAATGGGGACCTACATGCTTTCTACCAGTCTCTAAGATATTTTATATTTAAAATAAATGGCCAAGAAACACTGAGTTTAAATTATCTTCTCCTCACTGTTAAAAACGAAATTCAACTGAGTAAATTATAAAGGTCTTGTTGGCTTTATTCAGTAATTATGAAATCAGTCAGCATCCCATCTAGCAGACAGAAAGGAGCTTCAAGGAACTGTGCAAAATGTAAGACTTTTATAGGCAGAAGGGAGCAGGAACAAAAAGTTATACTAGCAAAAAGTGGGTTGGTTGTGGCAAGGTCACGTTCCTTTAAGGGGATGGCAGGGTCCACCAGGCAGCTGCCTCCCTAGTGCTGGCCAGGTGATTCCTGAGTGACTGGTTTGAGGTTCCATTTCTGAGAGGGGCTGAAGCTGTAATTAAGTTATATCTCGGTTTGGTGATGTGGGTTTTAGTATAAGAGATTACATTTGGGGCTTGTTGTCTTGTTTGCAACACCACCAAAGAAGGGGGTGCAGTTATATTCATAGAGTTTATACTTTCTTTTTTTTATTATTTTTTTTATTATACAACCATATGTTCACCATAGAAAATATAGACTGACAGAGAGGAAGGAATGGAAAATCATGTGTAGTCTTACTACTCAAAGATAAACATTCATCATTTTATTGTTTATTTTAACTATTTCTTAATTCTAAGAGGTCCTTGATTGTAAGACACCATTAATTTAATACTAGCTTTAAAAGAGAGGGAAAAAGTTCCCACTTTGTTGCACATTGATGTATTTTAAATCCAAAAATAATAAATTATGAGAGGAAATATAAATGACAATTAGGCAATATATGTATACACACACACACACACACACACATATATATTATATATATAACCACGTTATTTGGTAATCAATTTTTTCTTCAATTTATAGTCAGTTTACTTTTAATGTGTATTCAAACTCTAATTCTTTGAAAATTGGTTATCTCTATATGACATGACTTCTTTAAGTTAGCCAGATTATTAAAATATTCATAATAGTCATATACACAAGAAGTAAAAGTAGAAACTGAAAATTAGGTAATTTTTATCAGAATATAACTTGTTCTGAAGTATGATCTAATGATTTCTACACTATTAATGCTACTTACTGAATCGTGAAAACTCAACCATCTTGTGCTTTGATCTGCATGCTCCCAAAAACTTGACTGATTTTCTTCATTATCATCGAGTTGTCAACCTTTCTCCACTTAGTCTCCAATATACCAAAATAAGGATGAAAAATAGAAACTAACATAAGTTCTGAGCAATTTGGTATTTAAGAGATGTATTTCATAAATATCATTAATTTTTTAAAGTATAAGCTTAAAAATAAAATCAATTTTAACTTTGAGGTCAATTTTACAATTTGGGGCTTTGTTTGAATTTAAAAGATAAATTTATATAGAGAAGAGGAATAAAAATTCATTTTAACAGGAGAGTTGCGTTACAGTTAAAAAGTAATGCTGAAAAGTTAAGCTGAGTAAAACCATATCAAGGCAATGAAACAGAAAATATGCTCCATGTGTTTTATTAAGAAGGCTGTGTAATTAGATTTTAAAAGGAAGGTGCAAGAATTTCATTTTGGTCTTTAAGAAGTGGACCTCCTTTGGCTATCTGGGATCTGCCTGATTGTCATAAAGGGCATGAGGGGAACCCGAAGGGACGGGAGGAACCAACTATTTTCACATAAGTCAAGAGCATTTTCTGTCTGGGCTCAAGTCTATGCTGATAAATCTACACTAATTTCAAAATGTCAGTCCATGGTTTAGCATGAACTCAAAGTAGAAAAATGAGTGATGTTTATTATTCTACTTCTCTCTAATTCATATTCTCTGTAGGGAGATAAAGTGGATACTATGAAGGCACAGAGGGTTATATGACAACATATTATAAGAAATAACTAAAATGATAAGTGGTGCTATTGCCCAAAGTAGAGTATGGTTAAATTAATTGTGATTTAGCCACAGTATGCAGTATAGACAACCATTGAAAAGTTTGCATAGAATTTATACTGTTAAAAAATCAGAGTACAAATCTATATTCATCATATATGATATTAACTGTATAATATATATGTATATATGTGTGTATATATATGTATAAATACTGAAAAAGTATACTAAAATATATAAAATTATTGTTTCCGAGGAATAAGATTGGTAGTAATTTTATATTTCTCTACATTTTAAATAGTTTGCTAAATTTTCCATGCTGAGACTAATTATGCAAGTTTTTTATTGCAAAATGCAAATATAAAGCATTCTAATTATTGCTTCCAATTAAAAAGAAAACTATAAATAACCAAACAGAATGCCCGGCCTCTTAAAAATAATAGCAAAAATTTATTGTATGATCGCTATATCCAGGAACTATGTATTAGCTCACTTAATGTTCACAACTACCCTATAAGCATTATTATTATTATTCTCATTTTCAGATAAGGAAACAAGTTTAGAACAGTAATATCCACTGCAGAAGTTGCAACCAAGTTAAAGGTATGGTTTGGCTTCAAAGACTTTGTAATCTAGTTGGCATTAGAATAACGTAAGAGCAATGTAAAAGCCATGTGCAATGAACAAGGTGGTCTGAACGGCATACACAAATGCTATAGAAATGGTGGGTAGTAACCCTATAGGACTATTACTTGGAATAAGAAGGATCTACTTGGAGTAAAGTTTACACAGAAAGAGGTGTGGAGCCTCAAGGAAGTAAGGAATTATAGAAGGCCGAGATTGGTGGGGAAAAATGTGAACAATATGAATGCAGAAATAAATAGGATTTGTCCTACCAGATGAAAGGTGTATTGTACAGGTACAAGAAGATGTGCTAAATGTGTGCCTGTTGGGGTGGGGTAGCAGTAACAACTTGGGGACAATGCCAGTTTGAGACATTTTGAAATGCAACATTTCATAAAAAACATGTAAAGATCTTGGCTCACCAAACTAGAAAAAAAACTTCTCTGTAAATAATTGGAACTAGGACTAATTCGAATTCCAAATTTAAAATAGAACAAAGCTCTGGCGAAAGAGGTAATAGGAAGTGGCATTTGAGGCATACCGCAAGCACACACACACGCATACACATGCTTCTGTGATGCACACAGCAGCTCTGCAAGGAGGGCTCTGGTTTCCTCATTCATACACGAGGGCACCGAGGTGCTGAGACGTTTGTGTATAAGGGCTCAGAGCCGGGAGGTGGGGAAGCAGTGCCAGGACTGACAGGCCTCTGACCAGAGACTGTTGAAAAGTCTCCACTGCAGAGAGAGGACCTCACCTTAAAAATGAGTGAGGGCTTTCGACTTATCCTTGATCTTTTCTTTTTTAATTCTCCCTTTATTCCCACCTTCTCGAGAGCACGAGAAGGGTGTTCGTCTCCTTAGTCATGCCCCTGAGAGCTAGCACAGTGCCTTGCACACAGCAGCTGCCTGTAAATATCTGCTGAACTAAATTGCTGTGTTTAATTCAGGCGTAAGCAGTGTTAGGATTTAAAGGAGCCAGAAGTTCCTCTTGTTGCTACCAGTATCCCCCTCAGTACCGACTTGGAAACGGGTTTGCAATTCACTCCCTACCCTTTGATACATGGCACAAGGAGATAATTAATGACCATAATAATGTTTTTAAATGGCATTTTTATTGGACAATAAACACTAATATTTGATGATAATGTATCCCTAAGGAATAAATTCTCTGCTTTGGAAGTTTACATTCACCACAGTCTGTGCGTATGAGTGTGTGAGTGTGGTATGTGTCTGTGAGTGTGTGTGAGTGTGTGGTGTGTATGTACAATGTGTGTATTGGGGGAAGGGGAAGAAGTCGGAGATGCTAAATAAATTCTAAACACTGTAAGCTTCTTTTTCCAAAAGCTCTCCAATTTGTTCAAAATCTCTTAAGTCATTAGAAAAAAAAACATTTTGCTTTCTTTAAATTTAATTTAGTAAACAAACAAACAAAAAACAGGTGAGCAAGAATGGCTATGGCTTCCTTATCTCAAAACCCCAAATTTAATTACACTGAATTATGAACCAAATGTTATCGCTCTTCCAATCCTTACATCAAAAAACAGAGGTCAACAAGACTTTCACATCAATTAGGTTCGGTGAAAAAAAAATGATAGCATGCATGCAACATAAAGAAAGCGAGGAGATTTTGAAAGTGCATGAAACAAACTCCTTTTAGGTACCTCTTTCTCTACTCCTGCAAATTGAAAATGCAGAAATCCCACGAACAGGTGCAAATGTGTTGGCACTCACATTAACCAGCCTGGGCAACCACTCAAGCAAGGAAAGAAATAGTCATGACCACAATTCCATGTCTAAAATATCCGCAGATGGAAAAACTAAGGGCAGCAAGGAGGGCAAAGTGAGAATTTTCTAATTAAAACAGAGTTCTCAACAAGTTAGAAGGCTTGGAAATTCATAGTGGTAAGTTCAACATCATTTGAACAATGAAATTTGGGTAGAAGAATCGATAGACCCTTCAGCCACCTTTGTGAGGCAGCAGCCACAAATCCTCCAGTCTGGCTAGGGATTAGCCTGGCAGGGGCCTGGCAGCCTGCCCTGAGCGGTTTCTACTTTTGTATACAGCACTTCACTGTTTCCTGGGAAGCGACACAAACCTCTGCCAGCCTCAGGCAGAAGCAGTGGGGGAGCCCCAGAGGCCAGTGTGAGCTCACTTGAATCACAAGTCTCTTTTTAAAATTTGTTATCATATTC
The DNA here is from genome assembly GCF_902729225.1 of Pteropus medius. Classification (NCBI taxonomy): domain Eukaryota; kingdom Metazoa; phylum Chordata; class Mammalia; order Chiroptera; family Pteropodidae; genus Pteropus; species Pteropus medius. The sequence goes on along the minus strand of NW_024350921.1, from coordinate 3,402,560 downwards.
GTAGCTTAAATTAGATCGTGTCTCTCACCTGCTCAGAACTCTCCAATGGCTTCCTGAATCAAAACACAATCCTAGCTATGTTCACAGAGCTCAGTGTGACCCAGGCCCCCAGAGTCTGACCTCGCAGCCTTCCTTTCCTCATCTCTATCTAGGATGCTCCAGTCACAGTGCCCTCCCCCAACTATGCCAAGCACTGCCCTGCCCCAGGGCCTTTGTACTTGCCCTCGGACACCATTATCCGTCAGGCACTCCCCAGAAATCCACATGTCTCCCTCCCCGCTCCTCCATTCACACCACATCTGAGAGCCACCCCTGAACATCCCATCTAAAGTTACACTCTCTAGTTCCTGACCCTTATTTACTCCTGTTCAAAGCACTTATCAGATCATGCATACACACTCCCTAGTTATATATATATCAGTGTTTGTCTCTCCCCAATACTGTGTGAGCACCAATTAAAGCAGAGACTCTATTTTGTCCACACAGATGTGTCCGGGACCTATGACAGTGAGTAGCACATAGCAGACCCTAAATAAGTATTTGTTGAAAAACAAAGGCTTGAATTCTTAGAAACTTTTTCACCGTAATTCATATATCATCATCCATCACAAAGTAGTCTTATAAGGGTCCAAGTCTAATGTTCCCCTGCCCACAACTTAAACCTCATCATATCAAAAACTTTCACTACACTTGCATTTTGTTGAGAAAAGTGGGAGCTGAGGGTCAGGCTGTCTGGGCTCAGCACTCAGCTCTGCCACTTACAATGTGCCCCAGTGAGACCTCGACTTTCCAGAAGTTCATCTTTAAAGTGGGGATAATAACAAGAACCTCTTAAGGCACTTGTAAGGATTCAACAAGGCAATAATAATAATAATAATAATACAAGCTACCATTAATTGAGAGCACACAGCATGTGCCAGAAAGTAACTATTATTATTCCCAGTTTACAGGTGAGGTAACAAAGTAAAATCCAGAAAAGTATCTTAACTAAGGAGTTATAGATGCCGTATTCACTTCCTGTTGCTGCTGTAACAAATGACCCCAACCTGTGGTCTGAGAGCAACATAGATTTGTTATTTTATAGTTCTGGAGGTCAGAATTCTGAAATGTGTGTCATGGCTACAGTCCAGGTATAGGCAAGGCTGGTTCCTTCTGGAGGCTCCTGGGAAGATTCTGTTTCTGGCCTTTTCCAGCTTCTAGAGGCCACCTGTGTTCTTGGGCTCATGGCACCTTCTTCTACCTTCAAGGCCAGAGTGTAACATCTTCAAATCTCTCTCTGATTCTGACTCTCCTGCCTCCTCTTTCCCATAAAAGGACCCTTGTGTTGATCCCTGGTAATCCAGGATCATCTTCCTATGTCAAGACTGTTAGTTTAATCACATCTGCAAAGTCTTTTCACAGATTCTGGAGATGAGGATGAGAACAGCTTTGGGAAGCCTTTATCCTGCCTTGCAGGTACTAAGAGGCAGTTCTGGGCTGTTCCTAGCTCTAACCTCTTGCCTATGGTGTGCTGGAGTGCATGGCGCAGACTTTGTTGGTTAGTAGACCTCTTTCCCTTGGTTGTAATGGAGGATGGAAAGCTTGGATCCCCAATTCGGACCTTGTATAACATTAAACAGGATGGTTTGTCCCCTGTGTCCTGCAGTATATAGGGTGCCAAAAAGTCACAGTTAATTCTAAAAATTATTTTATTTTATTGACATTAAGTTTTAAAATAATCAGTCTCTCTTCATTCTCACACATAGTATTGACTTTCAAGAAACCACAGACATTCCATAAAAGTTGGTTGCAAAGCGGAAATGACAGCCCTTTTGGAGACAGGCCATGCTCCCTGTGGGGGAGGTGCCTGGGGCAATCCTGGAACCACGGAAAGAGAGCAGGTGAGGAATAGCCCATTAACACCTGAAAGAAGCCAGGAAGTCTGGGTGACCTAGCTCAGGGCGGCCAATGAGGCACACGGGGTCCAGCAGCACAGGTGACCAGGGAAATGCCAGCCAGCGGCAGAGTAGCCTGATGCACCAGGAGCGAAGGGACAGGGCAGCCCTAGGAGGCGGTGATCGGCAGGCCTCGAAGTCATGCTGGCAGCCTGTGATGGTTCCAAGTTCTCAGGGGCTGGAATGAGCCCAAGGGTAGTTCCAGGACCCGGTGAAGTAGACAGTTCAGGACAGAGTTCTAACCCAAGAGAGAGGCAGGAAGCCAGACAGACACGTTATGCGAGTGCAGAAGAAGCTGGGAATGGACTGCAGCTTGGGGAAGATGTCCACAGCTCAGCAAGGCCCCTGACTCCCAAATGTGTGGCAGTTGAACTATGTCACATCTCACCTTGAGTGGCACCAGGCTGCCACTCGTATACCCCCGCCGCCACTTAGGGATGGCTCAGGGGACACCAAGGTGGAAAGCGTCTGAAAGGGCTCAGTCCCTCCAGGTAGGAGGGCTCAGGGAAAGGCTTAGGTGGCTCCTGGATGACAGAAACTTGATGTGACCATGAGTTTTAGGGATAAGTATCCAGTTGCATTATTCCAACTCTTTCTTTGCTATGTACCTCACAGTGTTAAAAATTAGTGAATAAACACGTGGACTATATGTTTTTGTGGCAAAGCAAAGAAATAATAATAATAATAATATAAGTTGTGTGTCATAGACATAGTTTCCTCAATTATCCATATTTAGGGTGACCATAGAATTTACAGTCTAAACCGGGGCACTTTGAGAGGGAAAGAGAGCATTTTTAATAAGTGTGCCAGGTCAACATGTGGAGATGGGTAGGTTCTGGGTACCCCTGCTGAGGAGGTTCAGTCTCTGGACCTCAAGACTCATTCACATGCACCAAGGACCTGGTGAAGCTGCCTTGGCTGGGGACATAACCATTTAGAGGGATAAGTCAACCCCCATACGCTTCCTGCAACCTCAGACATTTTTATTTCTTTCACAAGGAAGATAAGAAACCCTGAAGCATAGTTTATTATAAGGCACATCTAGAATGTGACCTCCTTACACTGGCCACCATTCTAAAATCAAATGTGTTTTTCTTCAAGAGACTATTGACCTTTGAAAGTTTCAAGACCCCACCTTGTAGCTTACTTCTTTTGTGACATTTTCCTAAATTGAGGTGCCTTTTTCTCTATTATCATGCCACAAGTTTGCGAGGAAACCATGAGTTCACAAGCTCTCCTTTGCCTGAGTCCGCCCTAAATGCAAGTTTTCCAACTAAGGGCTAGTCTCACAGCTCTGAGTGAGCCATGGCATCCATTTAGTGGAATAAGACCAATATATTTTTAACAATAAAATGAAATAAACTAGGATAGAAAAAAAAAATAGAATGAAGGGAACAGAAGACATCTCATATAGTAATTATATGAATTACTTCATGGCAATATTTTTCTAGCACTACATGTGGGGCTATGTGTAAAGATGTCCTTCTTCGTGTGGGCTGTCATCAGAAAGGTGGGGATCACTGCTGGAAACCATATTTTCAGATTTCCTTTTCCATCCACCTGGATCCTCTCAGTACCAGGGCGCTCCCTCACTCCCACATGCCCATTAGATGCCCTTCTCTCCCTGCATAAGTCCTAATTCCATCCATTAGGCTGGAGCCAAAGAAATGGTCTCCTACTTGATCACTTCTATAAACACAAGTCTTAAGGAAAAAAGGGGAAAAAAAACCACAACAAAAACTGGTGCCATCCACCAAAGAGTGAACGGGCACAGTGAGTAGTGACTTCTGAGAAGCTTAGACGCAGTCTGACTAATTATTAGGAGTTCCACGCATCTCCTGTACATCTGCCCCCCATCCCCGCCCCCGCCGCACCATTTGTGTCTAAGAATGGGAGTGCGGACTGTTTGTCTGCATTCGTTCCATCACTCTCCTTCCCTGCCTCAAAATAGGTAAAGCACAGCCTGAGGGCCTGGCTCCTTCTGCATTGAATCAGGGTCTCTGCAGCAGGAAGCACTGACCTTCCAGCCTAGTCCTTTTTTTTATTATTTGCAGAAGGGCTGGGGGTGGCTAATACCCCCCCCATCAAAGGCTGCCTTTCATGACCTCTGGCTAAGGGAAGGGAGAATTGGGGACCCGGTGCAGAGCAGAAGGGAGCTACCCTAGGCAGGACATCTAGAAAGAGAGAGAAAGCAAAGTGCAAAGGTATTTTAATAGATGAGCTGTTTCCATTCTTTACCACGATTTCTCATTCTGGTTTGGATTACTTTTGATTTGAATTGGGGAGCTCTGCCCCTTGGTTAAGGTAACTTCGATGCAATGGCTCTTCTACATCGAAAATGCATACTGAATTTTGGGAGTGGGCTAGGGTGGTGGTAAAGGGCTGAGACAGAGAGCATGTTGCTTTTCAAGACACCGAATACTTTTCTCTTTGTTCTTTCCTACGGGAGTAGGGAACTCATGTTTCCAGGGCCCAGAGCACTTTGACAAATGCAGATGGCAAAACATTGTGTCCACTGTTGATAGACAGCCTCCGACGGTGAAATGCGGTGGCCATTAAACTGTCCAAGTGGAAGGAGACATCTTTTAACCAGACAGGCAGGACATAAAGATAAGCAGGCTTCCTGCTCCAGCAACGTGGTGGACTCATCTGAGTGTTCAAGCAAGTACTTCCCCTCTGTGCCACAATCTCTTCTCCTCTAAAATGCAGATAATGACGTTTGTCGAGGGTTATTGTTAATGAAATATGCTTTTTGAAATCTTCAAGTGCCTTCCAAATAATTGAAAGTTGAGGCACAATTTCCAAGTATTCAAAAAGCTGCACCTTGCCTTTGCTGGAGCCATGTGGCTCTGCTGGCCTTTTCTGGCATCTGGGTAACACATACTACCCTGTTCTGTGGTAAAATACAGAAGGATCCCCTTCCCACTGCGGGCAGAGATCAGAGAGAGGAAGGGGAGAGGGGCCCAGTGCATACACCCTCACCTTGTCCCCAGCTTTCCTCAGCTATGAGCAAATTCTGCTGGTTGCCACGTTCTTCAAGCTGCAAGAAAAGGCAAGCTGCGAGGGATAAAAAGCTGGTGCTGACACAGTTGGCAAAAGCCTTTACTCTGGTTCCCTAGTTATCTGACAGACACACGGTCCACTGAGGGAAAAAAATCAGAATGAGAAAAAGTCATTCTGCCACGGTTTTGGTATCTTGGCCAGTGCAACCTGTAGTGTATACGATCCAGATAACTGTTTTCTCAATCAACCAACCAATCAAATTAAAAGGACACAAAAATCAATCTGAAGATATAATTTGGTGGCAGTATTAAATTGCAGATAGTATTTTATTTCATTGAGATTTCCTTCATCTGGGGCATTTTGTTATCAAAGTCCCATATGTGAGAACAAAAATAATTAGCAGAAAACTTATTCTAATAGTCCTGATGTTTTTTAAGTAGCTTATGGTTCATGTCTAATCTAAAGCTATACTCCCATAATGAAAAAGTGAATCGAATCATGAGGAAACAAACTATAAATCAAACAAAAAAAATTTTGTCCTTGTATATGACCCACTGTTTCCATCACAATTTTGCTTCCTCGGTACCTTTATCTGTCTAAATTGGGCCCCGCCAATTGCTGCGCACATGTCCATACATGACATTTACTTCCACGTCCATCTTGCTACCAGTTTGGGGACACTAGGAATTAGAGTTCACCAGACTCCTTAATATTCTCACAAATGACATCAGCATCTTAAAAACCCAAAGCAAAAAAGCAAAGAAGTTACAAACATGAACAAACCACACATCTTTAAGCCAAAAAGTCTATTTCCTACTATTACTTTCCTTTCTGATCCTCAGCACAGCCTAGATGACTACTGGACAAGCATCTAGTTGTGTGGGCCCTTACCTAGTGATGGAGGGCCTCACATGTGCTGGGCAGAGCAGCCCTCTCTGTCATTCTTTCCTGGGGCAAATCCTCTGGACTGACCCTGTAATCAATAGCAGGATCCTAAGAGAGGCAAAACGCTGGTGGGAACAAACAAGACTTTGTATTGAACTCTGGTCTAAATATAAAATAGCATGATGAAGAAAGAGTTTGTCTTTTCTATTAAACCAAAAAAAACAAAAAACAAATCTGGGAACTGGATCTTAGAATGTGAGTCGCTGAAGGCAGGGACTGTGATTTCCGAGGCCAGCACAGAGCTGTGCCTTCTGCATGGGACGCAGGCTCTGATTTAACAGTGTGGTATCAACATGATGAGAGGGGACAAGCGCATCTTGCTGCTCAGGAGAATGAGTTCATGTTCTGACCTCAGGCACTGGACTTTCTGTAGAGACGCTATGAATACTCTTGCCTGATACCCCACACCCAGTGACCAGCATTCAGTCTGCTGGCCTCCTCCCTCTTAATCCCAGCCCATAACCTCAAGCAGAGCAGAACATGCTGCAAAGCCCCAGATGCCTAGACCCAATCAAGCTCACCAGGCCTCTGTTCCAGGTACACCACATGAAGCTAGCCATCCTTCCAGTCTAGTGGAAACCTGGTGACTATGGGACAGGGTCTACGTTCATTTTATTCCCACTTGAGGGCCTTGTTTATCAAGAGGAGCCCAGACCACATAGAATCCAACAGAATCTTCATCTCTCCCATGATTCTGACCTATGCATCACGCAGGGCCACTGAGCCACGACTGGCCCTGCACAACTCCAGTGGCCCCATTCTGCAGCTGGGTGGCTCAACGGTGCTGGGGGAGACATGCTTCCCCCTTGTCTCCCAAGCCTCACCCTTTCAGCTCCTCCTCAGCCATCCCTTTTTCTGCTTGCGTCCATCAAATTCTTCCTTGTGTTACCATTAGTTTTGAGTAACTTGCTCCAATAATGAACAGAGGTGTTATGGGGTAAATTTGTCTCCTCAAAATTCAGATGTTGCAGTCCTAATCGCATGTACCTTGGAATGTGGCCTAATATAGAAACCGGTTTGTTGCAGATATAATTAGTTAAGTTGGGTTGGGCCCTAATGCAATACGACTGGTGTCCTTATTTAAAAAAAGGGGGTGAGTATTTGGACAGACATGCACAGGCTGGGAGAACTCCATGTGAGCATAAGACAGAGATCGAAGCAATGTGTTCACAAGCCAAGGAATGCCAGAGATGGCCAGCGGACCACCAGAAGCAGGAGGAGCAGCCTGGAATAGATTCTCCCTTGGGGCCTCCAGAAGGAACCCACCTTGCCAATACTGTGACCTTGGACGTCCAGCCTCCAGAACTGAGAGACAATAGTGTCTGCTGTTTAAGCCCCTAGTCTGTGGTGCTGTTGTAGCTGTTCCAGCTGATTAATACAAGGGCCATCTAGTGGCATCTGTCTCAGGAAGTGAGGGATTCTGCTCTTGAGACCTTGACCAGTATAGCCCTGCCGCCCTACACAGGACACTCTCCCCTGTCTGCTGTGTGCATCCAGTGAGGCTGAGCTCTGCAGCCTTTCTGCTGTGTGCATACAGGCACATCTACTTTACAGCAGACAAATACTGGATAAAAGAATAAAATACCCACATTCGTCTATACCAAGGAACCATGTGTTCATGTACCTCGTAGAGAGGTGGGTCCTTAAAGAAGAAACCACACTACTCGCTTTCACAAGCCTTACCCACCGTCGTACCCATGAAATTGGAACATGTGGAACTGAAGCTCACACTGGACCATCTTAATTAAATAGGTGATGGTACTTGGTTTTATGGACCCAATTTTCTTGATACCTGAGACTCTGACTCACTTGGTCGTGAGAACAAATTGCTCTATTAGTTCTTGTTGGCGGTGTTTCATACCGTGGGTTTCTATGGCTTATTTCAGCAGGAAGAATAAGAGATTTCTGTTGAGAGGAGTGTATCTCTCTGGTTCAGGTGGTTTGCTCTGGTGCTCACCTGTCTGGCTGCTGCACCTTTCAAATTAGAAGTCCAAGGATTGAGGACAGCCATCTTTCTTGGCCCAACTCCATCTCCACAATGGACCTTGAGTGGCCTTCCATCGCCATGAGTAGAGTCCAGAGAACAGAGATGAGACATGAGCTATACATACTGCGTGTAACTCCACCATTTACTTAAATGATTGAATTGAGTCCACTCTCATCTCCATTAAAAACAGACTGACTTCCCAACACACAGTGGTTTAACTCAGTGGTTCTTCATGTGTGGTCCTTGCACACCTGAGTCCCTTTCAAAGGGTTTGTGAGGTCAAAATTATTTTCTTCATAACAGTAAGATGCCAATTGCCTTGTTCACTGTGTTGACATTTATACTGGGCACAAAAGCAGTGGTGAGAACTCCTGTGTCTTAGCAGGGATCAAAGTGGCAGGTCCTTTATCTCTCCCCTCTAAGGGTCTCTAGCTGGGCCTGAGAATTAAATTGACGTGAGGCAGGTTAACAGAAGAAAAGTGCACAGACTTTTAAACAGACATGGGAACCTCCAGAGGAAAATGAAGACCCAACAGCATGGCGGGGCCTATGTGTTCATATGCCAGATTGAACAAAAAGAAGCAATTGTGGAAAAGTAACAAAAATATATGAGGAAGCTAAAAGAAGATAAGATATATTTTATCAGAGTTTACTTGTACAGATGTCTCTCGGCCTCAACTCCTGGTCTCTGGTGATAAGGATCTTTCTTTCCTCCTGGTATAGCGAAGGAATCATTCTCATGAGACTTTCATCTCCAATTCCAGAAAGAAAAGAGAAGACTCTTCTTGTACTTGCTATTTCCCAAGTGTCTTTAACTCAAAATCATCCTTACGCCCAAATGACATGTTTTTGGTATCATATTCTGCCACCTCTGACTCCAAACAATGTTGGTGGTCATCGCATTCTTCATCACGAAGCACTAGAAGGAAAAAAAAAAAAAGAGTCTCATATCACTTCAGAATGACCTTGATGAAATAGTAAAAATGGCTCATTTGATTCAATCTGGACCTTTGAACACACATCTTTTCAATATTCTGAGTGACCAAAGAGAAGGCATAAAGCACTTCCACTCAGGACAAGGGTTGATGGTTGTCTTGGAGGAAGGCAGTTGTGCAATTATTCAAGTTGTGAGTTGAAAAAATGCATTTCCATTTTTACTCAAAAGAATGAATGACAAATAAACTATAGGTGTTCAGGTGTTGGTAGCAGACATTTTTCAGAAATGAACACAGTATGTAAGGCTGTCATTTTAAGGAAAATAACTGGCAATATTTGTTTTCAAAGATAAAACTTGACTCTTCAGTCAAAAGCCAGCATCTGGAAACCTTAGAGCTGCCTGTGTGAGCTTGGCAGCTTCCCAATAAAAAAATGGCTTTTCTGATGAGATGCTTGCTGATCTCAGTGAATGTGCTTTGTGGACATTGAATAATGAAATGTCAACATTTGGAAGATCACCATAGCCAATATTTTCTAAATATTATCCAGAAAATGTAGGTAAAAGATCCACTTAAAGTTCAAGATAGACCAAATGAGTTTTAATGGGACAGAATATGAAAAGTTCATTGATGTGGTTTCAAATTCCACATTGAAACTAATCTTTAAGAAACTACCATTTGACTGAAACTAATATAAAATAATATTGAATGTCCAAAAAGGAAAAGAAACTACCACTTGTCAAATTTGGGTGTAGTATCAAATATATATATCTATATATACAATGATCTGAAATGGCTATAAAAATATTCTTCCTTTTTCCAACTACATTATCTGTGAGAGTCTGCATTTCTTTCATATAGTTCGACTAAAACCACACATCTCAATGAATGCAGAAGCCGATATGACAATGCAACTATCCAACTGTCTCCTCTTCAGCCAGATATTAAAGAGATCTGCAAAAATGTAAAACAATGCCATTCTTCTATTTGTTTTGTTGTTTAAAATAGTTTTTTCACGAAAAAAATTATGTAACATGTAATGGTTTATTATCGTTCTTTTTAAATAATAAATTACTTCAGTTGGTCAGTTTTAATTTCTAATACAATACAATAAAAATTGGTAGATAGAACTCACATAATATAAAAATGATTGGGATCCTGAATAATATTAAAGTGAGTGAAGGGTTCTGAGAATAAAATATAAAATTGAGTCACAGATGTATCTTTTGGCTTAAATAATTCAGAAGATTGTGTTCTGTGTGCTGAGTTCCCACCACGGAGCATCACGCAATTTGAACGACCCCCAGCTGCTTAATGTGGAGGTTCAGGAAGCAAGAAATTTTACAGAGGTAGATGACTCCTTTGTGCTTTTGAGGAATTTGCTTTAATTACTTTTTTTTTTTTTTTTTTTTTGGTTCTATGTTAGGAAAAGCTTTTTTATTGGGCTCACTTTCCTAACACATGCTAATGTGGTTTTCATAGACAGTTTTTTTCCTTGCAAACTGTCCCGGATTATCCCACTGCCTATTGTAAAGTCCCTTTCCATCTCTAGTTGAAAGCATTATTGAAATGGATTATTTGAAGACATTGTTTAAGTCGCCTTTGCTGTAATAAGGGAGGCCAAATATTTATTGTTTTATTTTATTTACTAGATAATCAATACACATGGTAGAACATTCAAAAGGTACAAAAGTAGTTCTCCCCTCGACTTCCATTCTCCCATCTCCCAGTTCTCTTCCCTGGAGGCAAGTATGACAGCCAAGTCCTGTGCACCCCTCCACAGATATGCTCGGCAAATCTAGTGAGCATGCATCCTCTTCTTACACAATACTGGTAGCGTAGCTACACAATGATTTGCACCTTGCTCTTTTCACTAACACTTTCTTGGCGATTGTTCCATACACATATGTTCCACAGAGAGAGAGTCCGCCTCACTAATCACAGCTGTGTAGTATTCCCTTATAAGGATGAATGTTTTATTTGACTGACCTGTTAACATTTAGATGGGTTCCCATATTTTGCTGCCATAAGCAATGCTGTAATATTTGTGTTCGTGTATGACAAATATATATAAGTATAAACTTCTGAATCACAAAGTCTGTAATATGACATCCCTTAAACTACAGTCGTATCACAGAAAGTCATGTCATAGGCACTGAGCAGTTTCTGAGAAGCTAAATAAGAAACAGCACTTAGTTTAGTTGCTAACTGCTAGAATAGCTCCAGAAAGAGGTGGTGTTTTTCTTTAAAAAGAGAAAGGAAAAGAAGAAAAGAGACAGAGAGTGGAAAGGTTCCTTTTGCTGACTAGAAAAAAAAAAGATTTTATGCTTCTTGATTTTGGAAAATTTTCTGTCCATTTTTGTCAGGAGAGCAAAGCAAGA
>NW_024350921.1:3268650-3390990 GCF_902729225.1 Pteropus medius | reverse complement strand
CTGGTGACAGTCAAATGACTTGCCCGGGAGGCAGCACGGAAGGGAAAGAACCAATCAGCAGGCTTTGGAGTCAAACAGTCTCCTAGTTTGAATCCTGTCTGCACCATTAACTGACTTCAAGCTCATTACCCCGGGTCCGGTCTCCTTATCTGTGAAACCCACCTATATTCCTTTCTTTTATTCTCAACAGACTTCTCGCACTATCATTGCCACATCTTTGATTGCCCTCGACTTCAACCTACTGAAATTTGGCTTCTGTCCCTCTTACTCCACTGAAACATATTTCAGAAGTCACTGCAACCTCCCTGTTACCACAGCCAAGGAACCCCTAGCAGCCCCTACCTCATTCAACACTTTTGGCCACTATTCTTTAATATTTTAATCATTGGTGTCCCACCCTCTTTCCTGGTGTCTTCATACCTGATTGAGAATCCTTTCTTAACTGTCTATGTGGACGCTGCCTCCTCTGCCTGCACCTTAAACTCTAGAGCCCCTGAAACTTACCCTTTTACCCATTCCTCACAATCCACATCCCCTCCTGGGTGACTTACTCACTCTAGTGTTGTTTTTTTAAACTATCATTTTGCTAGTGAACCCTCTACATCACCAGCTCTGAACTTGCCCTAGCTTGTTCATACAGGTTTGGGAAAATTTGCTCTTTGGATGGACATTCCAAAGTGCTTCAGTTTCAATAAGTCAAAACTGAATTCATCTTCTCCCACAAGCTTGTTTTTTCTATTTTCCTGAAGTCTGTCAAGCAGAAAGAACTCTCTTTTACTCTGGGGAGGGTCAGCCTTTTTGTTCTATTCAGGCCTTGGATTGTTCAGATGAATCCACCCCCATCTTTCTCAGCTCTACTGAGTCTACTGATTCACATGCCGATTACATCGCAGAAACACCCTCACAATAATGCCCAGAATAATGCTTGACCAAATATGTGGGCACCCCATGACATATAAAATTAACCATCATAGACCCTCAGGTCGGGCTAAGGGCTTTTCTTGCGCTGCCATTATTTTATGCATATACACTTTCCATATCATTTTTTTTTTTTTACTATCTTAACCATTTTTAAGTGTACATTTCAGTAGCCTTAAATATATTTATAGGCTGAGGCTGCGACTTGACCTGAAATCATATCCTTGTTTAGCTTTCTCTCCTTCCCTGTCCCATTTCCTCACTTCCAACATTGTCGGGCAATGGATCTCCAGAATATTTTGATCTTGCAAAACTCGAAACCTTGTACCCATCAACTAACTCTCCACCTCTCCTTCCCCAGCCCCTGGCAGCCACCATTCCACTTTCTGTCTCTATGAATTTGACTACTCTATGGACCTCATAAAAGTGGAATCATATAGTATTTGTCTTTTGTGACCGGCTTATTTCACTTAGTATAATGTCCTCAAGTTTCATCCACGTTGTAGTAAGTGTCAGAAAATCCTTTCTTTTTAAGGTCGAGTAATATTCCACTGTGTATTCCACTGTGTTTTTCATTTGTCCATTGATGGAGACTTGAGTTGCTTCCACCTCTTGTCTATTGCAAATAATGCTGCTACAGAGGTGCAAGTGCAAATATTTCTTTGAGACTCTGCTTTAAATTTTTTTAGAGATATATATACCCAGAAGTAGGATATACTTTCCATATCTTAACCCTGACCTGATCTTGTTGGGATCTCATCCTAACCCAGCTGGCTCCCTCTTTTCCGGTTACGCTGGACTTTGAAAGGGATAGGCTAAGTTTTTTTCATCTATGTGGCATTGTGAGGATGAATCACTTAGCAAACAGCAAGTTCCTGCTGGCTAGTTTCCTCCCCCACATACCTCAATCCAATTGCTATGAGAAGGATGTCATATGAGCTTTTATTGTCAGAATAGCCTTAAGTTCCAGGATCTTTCACAAATTCTTTATTTCAAAGATTAAGATTTTTGGTGAGAAGAGAAAAAAAATTCTAACTAAAACCAGGAAAAAGAGGCAAAGGCTATTAGTAGTGCTTGAAAAGATTTAATCAGAAAGAAATGTCGTTTATTACTTTATACTTTGTTTTCTTTAAAAGTTTACTCTAAACATGACAAGTGTTGATCTTTGATAATACTCTTTCTAAAGTTATAATTTGTTTTTATTTTTAAAATTTACATTTTAAAACTTTAACCCAAAGCTAATATAAGGAAATTATGCTCACATCCTTTAATTTTGTCTACAGTTTAAAACGTAGTGGGTGTCATTCTGCCTTAATTTTAGGATCAGTTTTATTGTCTGAGATGAGAATGAATGAGTCTAATTATCTAAAGTGATGATGGTAATGTGCCTATGTGCCCACAGAGGCCCATTTGAAATTCTTTCATGTTGGTTCATATTACTGCTCCCTCCCTTTACATTTTATGAGGATTTAACAAGCTATAGGCTCAGGGCCAAAATGGTGGGCATTTTATAAATGATGGAATAAAATTTGGAAAGCTTAAAATAAAAGCCTTCTATATACTAAACCCATGAAATCTTACCTGCGATTGGTTTAATAGGCAGTGTGTCACTTCCTAAAATAACTAAGCATATTTCTATCACATAATTTTTTCTAAATGCTCACAACCATCACCACTGCCTCCTGTACTTGGCTTTATAGCACTGCTAATTTCTATCAGATGGAATTACTCATTTCACTGCTTCTCATTTCAGTCTTTCTGCCATTTTTCCACCTCTGTGGACCCCTCTGGTTGCCAGCATAATAAAAACACAAGCTGGTACTTGATGTGCATACCACACACTTCTCTCTGGTCGCCTGTGCCAAAAAACCCTTCTGGTCTGAGTAAGACAACCCAAAATGTTGGTTTTGGACACCACCAACAATCAGCAGTGTAATATATGACACACTTCCCAGCGATAAGCAGTTAGAATAGACTTCAGAGACATCGCCCTAATAAATCTGGTGGCAGGCAACTGACTGACATTCAGAGAATCTCTCAGTTAAAGTGGGCTGTGCTGACCTGGGCTAACCTTCACCTTAACCTTCTCCTCTGCCAGGCCAGCCCTAGACCTCCAGATGTAGAGAAGAGAAAATAATTCCTTCTGCAGCTATTCAGGGTTATTTTTCTCATCAGGGCACATGCCCAGATATTGTCAGGACCGTGAAAGAAAGCAGACAGGCCAGGCTTCTAGAAGGTGAAGGAGTTGCCAATAAAGCTACCCTGGGTTTCTGACTTCCCAGGTCTTCTTCCAGCTGGCAAGCTGCTCCTGTTTGGGAGACAAAAGTCATGCTGCCCTCTGCTCTCCTACGTCCCACCCTTGGTGTGAGCCCTCAACTCTGGGTCCAGCCTCTTGAATCTGCTTCCAGATTTGCCAGGGGGTGGATGGTAATCTCGGGGTCTCCACCCAGCCTCTTAACCAGGCCAGGGTTCCCGGTATTTCTCACCCTCTGGAATGCCCCTTCATTCTGGTGAACTCTGCCTCAGGCCCTGGTGGTAGGAACCAGGCAGGAGTCGGCTTGTTCTCCTGGCACAGACACTGGGGAGGGCTCTGCCAGGCTGCAGCTTTTTACCTGCTCCCATGGGAAAGAGCAGCATGTGCTTTTCCAGTTTGTCCCAGGCAGGCAGCTCTGAGACTCCAGGGCAGTCAAGGATGATCATCAGATGGCACCAGGCTGGATTTCATGTCCTCTCTCCGCCTCCTCTTTCTGAGACTAAGTACCTTGATAGGCATTTAAGCAATAATATCACATTATTTACTGCATGTCATAAGCAGGACTCTCCATAACAGAAGACCAAAAGGTAACTTTTGTTAGTCCTACGCACAACTACCTTAACAAATTCTATGGAACAAAAATGTGACATTTACCATTAACTCAGGAGCTGACCTAACCCGGTAAACCCCTCTACCCTTCCTTAGTTTGCTGTCTTGCTGGGATTATAAAATCATGGCCTCATGTCTGAAGCCAAGTTGGAAGCTAAGTCCTGGGAGAGTTTGGGGTAATTTCAGCTCTTTGCTCTGAAACCATTCTTGACATCCAGGTGAATAGTATCCAGCACCTCATTTGCCCGCATAAATTAACTAGCCAGGTACAGGCTCCTCGCATGTTTCCCAAACAGAAGCTTCTTTTCACTTCCTCTCAACATGTCTGCTCCTTCTTTCTGTCACTTTTCCGTTTTACCTCCCGATGGTCTCCTTGCATTCTCACTGGAACGTTCTTCCCAGCAGGCCTCTGTGGTTCCTTCTCTATGTCCAAAGCCTCGTCGCACATTGATTTTCTCCTCCTTTGGGCCACAGCCCACCTCATAGGAGGTGCTCCACACTCCTGGTGGCTGCCACGGGCCCTCCCGGTCTCCCGGCCGCCATCGCTCTGCCACCCTGGCACCACATTGGAGCTGAAGCCCCATGAAAACCACCTCTCTTCCTAGAGCTTCAGACAAAAAGGGGAAGAAATGAATCTTCCAAGACTCTGAGTCTGAATCTACACTTGTCTTCCCTTCCTATACAAAAATTGCCGCCATATCAGCAATCAAAGGAAAAAATTTATGGTAGCAGTGATGATGAATGGTTGCATCTTACACTCCACATTGTAGAATCAGGGATGTCAAGTTTACGTTCATTGACTATCAGCCAGATTAGTTCCGCTCAAGCAAGGAGACACTGCCCCTATCTATTTACTGTGCCCTCCTTGCAAATGAGCAAGAGAGACCTGTCCAAAACAAATTCTCACTGTGAAGGTGTACTCCCCATAAGCAAAGTCTGCAAATGCAAAAGTGTTGGCTCCTGTCTTGGTTGGGAGGTGACCTGAGACTGCCTGTTGATGGTTAAGTAAAAAATAAGATTATGTAGCGTGGAAAGCCCCCCACTTGGCCCTGTGAGTATGGATGGCAACAGTCAAGGAAAGAACAAGCTTATTAATCTGTCTACCTTTGATGCTGTTTATACCTCAGTAATGTGAGTGAATGAAGGAAATAGGCCAGTTTGTCTTCCCTAGTGATTTCACCTTGAAGTAGGTATGGTTGGAGGGAGATGAGCCATGCGCTCCTATCTGGGCCCATCTCTGCAGCCTGCCTACCGAAAGCACACTGCAAGGGTGGGGGCCCCTCTTCCAGCTGAGTTGTTACCACTAAATAGGCAAGTGCAAGTAGACCCGCTTCCACAAATGACCTGCAACACGTGCTCCTGCAGCCATCGAGGAGAGAACCTTAACAGGTTTCTGTGGGAGACAGAATTCTTGTTTTCTATGTTTCCATTGGAATAGATAGACTTTTTAAAAAGTATTCACTAGAAAACCAAACATGCCCCAAGCATTATTTAGACGTGAACACTGCATTCAGTTGCTAAAAATGAAGACCATGGCTTTAGTTTGCACAAGGATGTAGAACTTTAAGGAAATCCCTCGGTGGACATTGTGCTTAGTAGTTGAATAAGGCCCGGGGCAGCAGGGGCAGGGGGTTGGGAGTGCGGGGGCAGATCAGGAGATGCAGCCCCACTTCACAGAGCTCCATCCCAAGAACTTCCCCATGTTGACCCTTGAAGCCCCATTTTCAGCCTCGTACAGTATCTCCACTGCCAGGGAGAAATTCCCACCCTTCTGCTTTGCTTTAGTTCAGGTTGTTTGTAAGCTGGATCTCTGCAAAGCCCAGAGATCCAATTTGCAAACAACTGCCTGAATGGGCAGTGGGCTGGATTTCTTTGGTTCAAGTAGGCTCATATGAGCCCTTGTATGGCAACTCTATATTTGTTTAGGAATTTTTCAGGAAACTGTAATTGAATTCAGTAAATATGAACCAAAATGCAAATGACAGAGAATACAGAAATGAAGGTCCCAATCCTTGCCCCTAAGGGGTCACACTCTTTCCTTTGTTGTTATTATAAACGAGAGAAAGATGAGATAATACGGAATGATCACAAATGAGGTTATCAATGGGTACCCCGCACAGCCTTTCTAGGGGAGACACTTCATCTTTGTTTCAATGTATAAACAAGAGTTTGCCGGGCAGTGCAGAGTGAAGAAAGGCATCTTCCCCCACTGGCTACAGGTGGAACATGTGGGAGCAAAGAGAATGAGCTGGAAGGGGTCTCAAAGATCGCAGCCCCTGCTCTCCTGACCTGATAACAATCCAAACTTATTCTTAGAAAAATAAGCCTCTCAAGCATGTTCTTCCTCTGCTTTTTTCATGATCTGGAAACTCAAGGGGCCAATCTCAACATAGAGAAAGAGCCACCACGGAAACAGGGCAGAAGAGAGAACTGAGTTCATCGAATGTTAATGAGGCAGGGAGCTGGGTTACGGCAAGGCCATATGCAAGATGGAAATATAATTTCAAGTTGTTGAAAAGAAGGCAAAAGAATAAAGAAAGAAAAAGAAAAAGTCATCTCAAATTTAAGAACTTTTTTAGGTATCCTATGGTAATTTGCCACTAGAGCCCCTTTTGTCCCCGTGAGGAGGCGGGTGACTCATCTGGGACTGTTACAGAATAATTGCTCAGCATCTCTAACTGTGCAGAAGTTTCCGAAACTATGTGGCAGTTAGGATAGCCCAGAATTTCAAAAGATTTTTTTTGGAGGGGCACATAGTACTGCCAGGATATGCTGAAGGTCAGACATTTTAGAAAATTTTTTCCTGGTATTTCAGCAGTCAATTACTATTGCAATGATGTAGAAAGAAGCTTGGCTGTTCCAGAAAGCTCTGTCATGACTCTCAGGTCCAATGTTAAAGCACTTTCTGAAATAGGTGAAAGTTATTTCTTAACTTGTTTTTTAGAAGAACATAAAGCAACATTAAAAAATAGCTTTTTTATTATACACAAATCCACACTGTGGTGAAGAATAATCCACAGGCGACAGTCTAGAAAATGTTCAATTATTGATTAGCAGTAAAAATGACTTGAAGAAACTCTAAATAATTTGAAATAACCCTTTAAGGCAAGAAGAGAGGTGGTACATCCTTTGTTTCACAGGTGAGGTGGGGATACTCACAAAGGTTAAGAGTGTTTGTTACCTGTGGTGCACACACTGCTCCACAGAGGAAGCTGGACCTGGAGTGCAGCGCACCCCACTCCCCCTCCCAGGATCTGGCTGCCCTGGGTCTTCCTAGTTAGACCAGTGATTTTCTATTAATGACTCTGATTAAAGCAGAAATAGTACAAAAGGACTTTGGTGGCAGGGGAGAAAGAGCTTGCTATTTTAAAGTTGCAGCACTGACTCATAAATTTAATTCACAAAGAAAATCCAGATTTCAGTGTAGTTTAAAATCAACATTCTGAGAAACAAGTGAGGCATGAAAAGCTCCCATTTCTAGATGCCAGGAAGAAGTGTCAGAAGCCACAAGAGTTTCAGGTATTTTAGGGAAGCAAACATGTTTCATTCAAAGTAGGGTGCTGCCAGGTTTGCACAGACCTCAGACACACTTCTCTTAAATGGCTTTTGGAATAGCTCATAAAGGGGGAAAAAAAAACTGCTGGCAAGCAGAGAAGTGAATGGGTTACTGCAAAAAAGAATTAAAATCAGAGACAAAAGATCTCAAACAAGAAGCAAACTTTTTCTGGGTACACATTATTAAAAATTTTCCAGCCGCATTTCCTGACCCACAACTGACCGCAACTGCGGTGTGAATGGCTTCATTTTATTGGTCATTAAGCCACCAAAAAGAAACTTCTTTAATGACTTATCAAAGCCACATGGAAACTTGTATCAAATGCTCCAAATCAGATTAACCAGTGATGGCAAACTCAGAATCATGGAGCTGTTTGTGGATTTGGCTCAGAGTCAGACATATTTTCAGCCTTCAAACACTGACTATTTGCATCCACTAAATCGGTTTGTGAAAAAGAGAGGGCGAAGAAATAAGATATGGAAACTTTGCGTCTTAAGAAAGAGCCTAAGCATTTTCCCTCCTAACCAGAGCATGGCAGAGGAGAAAGGGGAAGGAAAAGAGCTTGGTTTTCATGGAGGACTGAGCTTTTCCTAAAAGTCTAACAGTCAAGGGAACAATATTTGGGTCCTACTAGAATGTGGCTGTAGCAGACCAAGTTCTTTCCTTTGCTGGGGAGGACATTTGCACCGAGCATGAGCACAGGTAGGTGACCACCCTGCTAGTAGGATCCCTTTCCGTAGAGGTTTCTCTGCTTGATTCAGGAAAGTAGTACTTTCAGGAAAAGTGAGCCCAGGTGTCAGAGCCACCATACTGGGGTCTGGGAGCTGTGTCATGGGGAGGCTCCTTCTCACCTGCTACCCACCTGGGATCCTGACCACCAGCTTTTATGATCTGAGACACTTACTCACCCTCCAACCATCTGAGACAATTAAGAATGATTACCTCTGAATCAACGGCAAATCATCCACCAGTTTCCTGCCCAGGTTTGAGTGGGTGGAAATGCCTGTGAGAATTCCTATTTCTTGAATGGAATAAAAGCTCTAAAAATCTTCACTGCAACGGTCAGTTAGGCTAACTAATGTAAGGCTATCAGACCACCACCACCACCACCACCACGCCCTCATGTGTTCATGCGTTCCCGTTCTTCCTCATGATGGTGAGGTCTCCTGGTGCCTGTGGCGTGGGGCCTGGCCCGCCAGCCTCCTTGGCCCACCTGACTACCTACCACCTGGTCTGCAGTGCTGGCACACTCCTAGGAGCTCTGCCTTTCTTTTCCTCTCGACATTCTCAGTGGAGAGAATTGTGTCAGCATTTGTATCATTGAGACACAGGCTGGAACTTTTCACCTTGTAAGTTTTCTACCTTGTATATCCCTCCCATGAGGTACCTGACAGAGTTAAATAATACTTGTAATTGGAGTTTGGAGTTCCTGAGGCTGGCCTATGTTTAGTCTATGTCTGTTCCTACTCCCTCCCCCTGTAGAAACCGACATCTCCTAGGTTTCAGGTAAATTACTGAGTCCAGAGCTGGAATCCCTAGCGGGTATTTTACCCAGAAGCACTGTCAGTCATCTGAATTACCTGTTGAAACAGAGTTGGGCCCGAGAGTGTTTGCTTCTAACGTTTCCGGGTGATCCTGCTGCCGCTGGGCCCAGACTGCACTTTGAGAACTCCTGGCCTACGCCACAAAGTCTTCCCTTTCTTCCCTCCCTTCCTAGCTACGCCTCTCCCTGAAACCCCACAACAAGAGAGGAAGAAGTTAGGGCCATGTTGCTGGAGAAGGAGAACCAAAATAAATAAGAGAAGAGCTTGAGTAACGTATCAGTTGCCACTTGATCCCTTTCCCAGAAAATATAATTTCTTAATTTTTTTCTTCCATGAACTAGCCTTTTATCTATAGCAGGGATTTTTTTTTTTTTAAAGACAATCTCATCTTTAGAACAGGACCTAAACCTTAACCCTTCCTTCTGATGAAAATTATTTCATTTTTTAAAAATTAAGATCTGTATAATTGACATATAACATTATACTAGTTTCAAGTGTACAACATAATGATTTACTACTATCTATATTATGAATGATCATCCCAGTAAATCTAGTTAATATCCATCACCATGCATAGTTACAATGTTTTTCTTGTGATGAGAACTTTTAAGATCTACTCTCTTAGCAACTTTCAAATATGCACTATAGTATTATCTGTAGTTACCATGCTGTGCATGATATCCCCAGTGTTTATTTTTCTTATAACTGAAAGTTTGTACCTTTTAACCACCTTTGTGTTTCCTTCTTATTTTGGATCCATCTCCCCTTTACCATCTAATAAAATACCATGGAATAGAAGCTAATATTTACTGAAGGCTTACTATGTGCCAAGGACTAAACTAATAAGTGGTTAAGCAGTATACACGTATCATGAGAAAGGATCTTCCCAACAATTTTCTAAAGTATATATTATTAGCCCATTTTACATTTGAGCAAACTGAGGGTTTTGTGGTAGAGCTAGACAGGCATTCAAATTCAGGCCTGATTCCAGAGATCAAGCTGTACTGCTACAGATTGCATTATATTTTCTGCACTATTCTATTCGTTATACTGTAAGCGATTTCAAAATGAAAGACTTGTCACAATTCTGTGATACATCCATTTATTCCATATCTATATTTATTAAGCATGCTATGTGTCATGCACTGTAGTTAGGTCTTGGGAATACAATGGTATAGAAGGTAGAACTTTTCAAAATACATTTACCAGAATATCTTGTGTAAATTTATTTTATTAATAGTTTGTCCTTTGATTTAAATTGTTCAGAAAAGTATATGTCATTTAGCCTGGAATCGCTTTTCTTCTTCTATTTTTAGCAAAGCTCCTTTGACTTTCTATAAACTCAGTTTAACAAATTTGTTTCTGATGTTTCTTAAAGGAGTATGTGTGGCATTAATTTTTAAAATATTATTTTTGAATGGATAATATATTTATGTAACTCAAAATTAAAAAGAAACAAAAGGGTATGTAGTAAAAATCAATCTCACTTTCACTTCATAGCCCCAGCCCCCCGTTTTCCCCAGAGACAAACACTTGATTTCGCTGATTACATCTTCATAGGGTCATTTATTATGTTCTCTGTCCTTTAGGACAAAAGGGAAATACAAAATTAAATTGTAAAATTTCTTAAAATAATAATAAAAAAACCAACATTTCGGAATCTGTATGGCACAGATAAAACAGTTATTAGGTTTACATGTTTATATTGTCTCTCTTCTTTGTTCATTAACACAAACGGTTAGTTACTATCTATAAGTGGTCTCAACTTTTCTTTTAGTTGATATATCTTGGACAGCATGTCAAATCAATAAATGTAACCACATTGTTCTTTTTAACAGATACATCTAAAAATAATTCTAAAATGTACCATACAATATTTAACTAGACTCTGTTGATGAACGTATAACATGGTCCAGTATTTTGCTATTCCAAACATTTCTACAATGATTCCTATTGTATGTATATCAATTTATTCATGAGCAAGTCAATTGGTACGATAATTTCCTGTAAGGGGAAATGTTGGATGAGGGGCAAATGCTATGTGCATTTATAATTTTAAAAACTTTCGTTATGGACTTTTTCAAGCCTTAGAAAAAGATCGAGACTAGTGTAGAGCCCCACCCCACAAACCCATCACCCAGCCTCAGTGGTTACTATTTATCCATGGCTGATTCATTGGTAAATATTTTCATACTATTTCTGAAAAGTAAGGGCTCTAAAAATGTGTGTGACTTCATTATCACACCTAAAAAATAATAATAATTTATTAATATCAAATATCCTATTAGTATCACATTTTCGTCTCATGAAAATTTAATTTTTAAAGTTTGTTCTTTGATTCAGAACCCAAGTACGCTCCATTCATTCACTGCAGTTGGTTGTCTTTTTTAATATTTTCTTTCCTCCTCCATCTCTCTCCTTCCCTTTCCTTTCTCTCGTTCCTTTTCCTTTGTTCCTTCTTCCTTCCTTTCTTCCTTCCTTTCTTCCTTCCTTTCTTCCTTCCTTTTTTTCTTTCTTCTTAGACATTATTGTAGAAACTGGGTAAATTCGCTTCCAGAGTCTGGATTTTGCTGATTACATCTTCATAGGATCATTTAATACGTTCCTCTATCCTTTAAGTCAAAAAAGAATAAAAAAGTAAATTGTAGAATTTCTTAATAAAGAAAATACAAAATTTCAGAATCTGTATGGCACAGATAAAGCAATTATTAGATTTGTAGAACTAAATAATTATGTCAATAAAAATGAAAATAAATGAGTTAAAAACACAACTCAGAAAGCTAAATAAAATAATAAAATTAAGTTAGCCAAAAGAAGATAAATGCAGAAATTGTTTCATTATTTTTTAAACTTGTTTTTAAAAACTGAAGTTTTATATTCGTCATTTGAGAATTGGGAGATTATTTTGTGATTTGCAACAATATAAACAAGTCTGGAGGAAAAAACTTTTCTACGCACAGTTCGTCTTGAGACAGTAGCCTTGACTGTCAGTGGGAATTCAGGTCAGGAGAGGGTACTTCCCTTCTTGGTGAGAAGTTGTGGGGTTCTGGGAGGAATGGAGAAGGAAAGACTGGATTTCCCCACCCAGTTCTGGCTGGGCTCCTGTCTTAGCCCTCTGGAAGGCACTGGAACAACGGATGAGATGACGCCCATTTCATACCCTGTAAGTTACTTGCAAGGCTTTGCCATTTGACAGACTCCAGTTCAAATTTCAGATGGCATAATGCTTGCTCAGGAGGCCATGAGCAAATCTCTCTGATATGGTCCTCACCACAAACCCCTTACCTCAAATGAGTGAGGATCAAATGAGATACACATAGAATTAGCGCTCAGTAAGTGGCAGCTAATGTGATGGCTCTCAAATTCTGATTCCATGATGGAGATCCACAGGGAGCCTCTAAAATAACACCAGACATTAAGCGTCAACCAAAAGAGAACAATCTAATAGCTCTTCCTTCTCCGAAGCCCACTGGATGTTAAAGATAATACGTCTACCGACGATATTTCTACTGTGCCTTCGCTGTCCATCAGCTCACCTTCCACCCGTCCGCATGTAGAGGCCAGCCACCTATTCGAGAGCAAACGTCTCTTTCCAGATGCCCCTTGCCCAGACATGGGACTCAGCCTGTGCTTTTTCTCCGGGGAGGCTGCAGGGTACCATCAGTCCAAACCGTGCTTCGGGCAGAGGATTTTGAGTGTGGGAGGCACGCTCTCCATCTCACTTTTGTTTTCCCTCCCTGGAGAGGACAACAGAACATATAAACAGCCCTTTAGCCCCTGAAATGTTGGGGATTTGGACCTTTCCCTGTCCCCTATCGGAACAAAGAACCTGGCATTGTCCATTCTTTTTGGCCATCTGCTGCGTTCATTTCGTGACAGAGAGAGGTCTGCAGGATAAGGCGGAAAAAGCCCACGGTGCAAACACATTCAGGCGCGTGCCTCCTGCCCTCGAAAGACCAGATGAGTGACCCGGTCCAGGTCCATTCCTCCGCCTCACCTGCATCTTCTCAGGCTTAGGCCTGCCTCTCATTCCGTGAACCCGGCAGATTCCTGCCATTCCTCCCGGGCGGGTCTTGAGTCGCCTCGTCGGCGGCCAGTGGCCCTCGCTCCCAAGTCGCCCCTGTGAGGCAAGGCCAGGGGCGAAGTCTCACGTCACCCCGGTGCGCTATAGACCCCGAGGCAACGTGGAAAAGCCCAAAGCCAACAAAGTGTTGAGATCCTGCAGCTGGGGGAGGTGGCGCGACGACCAGCAGACGGAAAGCGCTCGCCCCCCGCGCCCCGGCGCCCCCTGCGCCCGGGACCCAGTGCCAGCACGCCGAGCCCGCGCCGCCGGCGCCTCGGAGGCGTGCGTCTGTCTCCTTATATGGTCAAATGACACGCGGGGTTCGCCAGGGCGGGAGGCTGCGCTCCACTCGGCCGGCTCCGGAGCCGCAGCCAGGAGCCGCCGCCACCAGCACCGCTGCCGGGGACCTCCTACCCGCCCCGTCCAGGAGCGCCTGCCAGCCGCGCGGTGAGTGCCACCGCCCCGGGTTACCGGGAGGAAGACGGGGATCCACCCGCGTGGCTTGCGGACTGAGGAGCCAAGCCGTAGGGGAGACTCCGGGACAGGCAAGCGGAGCGGTTGGGAGAGACCCTCGTACAGGAGAGTCTAGCAATGGGGGAGACGCGGGGAGAGGGAAGCCAAGTAATGGGAGTGACCCAGGAAGTGGGGAGCCGGGCGGTGGTGAGGGACCGGGGGAGTGGTGAGCCGAGCGATGGAGGAGACTCAGGGAGTGCGGAGCCGGGCGGTGAGGTGGGGGTCCCCTGGGAGAGGGGAGCAGAGCGGTTGACCCCGGGAGAGTAAGCTAACCCTGGTGGGAGGCACAGGGATACCCTTCCCCTCCCCCAGCCTCATCCTCGTTGGAACGCAGTCCATGTTCTAGTCAGATGGGTCACTGCTGGGTGGCGAGGAGGGCTGTGCCACCCACGGGTGAGCCCTGGGCAAAGGCTGGCCGCGGGTCCAAGCGTGGGAATGTGACCACCCCCTTCCCTGGAGGCTTGGACTCTGGCCGCCATCCGTCTGTGTAGTATGTCCGAGGCCTTTCCCTTAAGTAGAAAGTAGTGGAGCTTGAGGTGTGGCATTAACTCGCATTAACTCATGGGGAAATTAAAAAACCGAATCGCCAGGTTTAACGAAATGGGTTTATTTAAACAACAACAAAAAAATCTAATCTTAAATTGCACTTGTGTGATACCATACCTGAAATTGTGAGCAGAGTGTTAAATATTGTTTACTATTTTACATGAAGAATCAGTCATACTTACTTTCAAATCTCAATTTGGGTTTCATTGGAACTAGTCTAAGCCAGGTAGACTGACAGGTATACAGCTGCCTTCCATGGCTGCTCCTCTTGCATTTATTTTGGAAGATAATAAATCATAATTTAGGCTTATAATCAGGAGAACTGTGTTCAAAACACAAGGCCAGATCTTTCTGGCACTTTTGGCACTATCTCTGCTCACCTATGTTTTATAGTAATATGTTAGAGGGAGGAGGCTTTGCTATCCCGAAGGGGGTTTAGACCAAAAAACATTTGAGGCAAGTTTTAGGAGTACAGGGGCTCCTGATGAGCAATTAAACTTCCACGAAACCTAACTCAAAGAAGAATGCTTCACAGTACATTTATATAAATTTTTTTTCACCGTGTTTTTCAGATTTAGCTCACTCTGAATTTTGAAGGATTATCAATTAAGATATGGAATTAGGTTTCCACCATGTTTTAAATGCTTTAAAATGCTTTACACAGCAGCATGTTAATAACATGCTGCTGTGTAAAGCATTTTAAAGCATTTAAATGAGTTTTATTTACCTATAAACAAGGCAGTCACTTCTCTTAGTGGCATAGACAATTCAATAACAGTTGAATTGGCTTGCTGAGTACCAGGCACTATTCTAGGCTCTTATGTTCACAGTCTCATTTAATCCCCACGAATATGCCAGAAGGTAGGTGTGACGAGCTAGTGGGCATGCACGCACTGTATCTGGGCTACCTGAGTTCACGTCCCCATCCCTCAGCCACAGGCTGTGTAACCTTGGCCCAGTCACCAAATCTCTTTGTGCCTCAGTTTCTTCAACCAGAAAACAGGGATATGACAGTGGCTTGTTAGCAGAGTCGATGCGCAGCCTGTAATCAAAGGCATTGTATTCATATTTAATGTTATCTTGGTTTTTACAGATAAACAGAAGCACAGAGAGATCAAAGTAACTTTTGCTTAACATTTTCCAGCCTGTAAAGTGGTACTGTGATCTGACCCCAGACAGCTTAACTCAAGAGCCTTAGTTCTAACCACTAAACTTTAGGGGCACACCTGAATATTTCAATGAGGTATTACGCTGCAGATTTTGACCCAAGATTGCTAGTTAAACCACTTTCAGTTCTTAAAGGAATCTAAGTTGTAGACAAAAATGCCCAGTAGAATATTGAAAAAAATTAGACTGGGCTTCAAGAGGCCTGGGTTTTATTTCTGTCTGGCATAGAGAGTGGGTTACCCGGGATCCGAGCCTCAGGCTGCCTCATTTGTCAGCAAGGGGGATGGAGTAGGAAAGCTTCTCTCTGACTCAGATGCCATGAGATACAAACTTCCTTATGCTTGGGCTAACGAAAAGAGATATTGGATACTTCCTGTGTCATTTTATTATAATAATTTTTTCAAAGTCCATTGATCATGTGGAATTATACTGTGAGAGCCACTTCCTCAAGATGACCACCTCAAACAAAATGCATAGGTTCTTCCCGAGTGACTGAGAGCTCCATCTTTAGGAGACCAAGCTGGCACTGTGACTTTGGGGTGAGTCAGATGAATTGGCTCATTTGTCCTGCATTGTGAATTTGAACTTTAGCCCTGAGACGGTCAAAGTTAAATCAACTTGACTGGGCCGTGGGGTGCCTAGACACAAATGTGATTTCTGGGTGTCTGTGAGGTGTTTCTGGGTGACATTAACTTTTGAATTGGTAGACTGAGTGAAGCAGATTGTCCTTCTCAATGTGGGTGGGCCTCATCCAATCGCTTGAAGGCCAGAATCGAAGAGAAAAGCTGAGCTAGAAGGAGCTCCGCTGGCCTGACTGCTGAGCTGGGACAGTGGTTCTTTCCAGCCTTTGGACTTGGACTGAAATGTCAGCTCTTCTTGGGTCTTGAGCCTGCCAGCTTCTGAACTGGAACTTACACCATTGGCTCTCCTGGTTCTCAGGCTTTATGTATATATTCATTCTCCTATTGGGTTGTGTTTCTCTGGAGAACCCCATTAACTTTGCTTAAAAATTCTCCCCACCAGCTCTCCGTCTCACCTTTTTAAAATCCCATCTCCTTTGGTACTGACGGTCTTGATTTTCCTGTTGCTGTAAAATACAGTTGTCTTCTTGGGGACCTAATGAGAGATTTGGGGCAGCATTTGGTCTCTCCGTCATTAGTCCGGTCCTCACAGTGATTCTCACACCTGGCCTGAACTCGGACGTCACATGGTACCACACTTGTCTTCAGCCCTCATAATCCATATCTTCCTTGCCCTGATTCAGACTGTGACTTAAAGATCTTCTTTAGGCTTATGGTACTAAGGCAAGAGATGTCTATGCCACTAAGAGAAGTGACTGCCTTGTTTATAGGTAAATAAAACTCATTCAAAGGGCACACTTGAAGTCTGTAAATATTTAGGTTTTCGTCAGAAAGAGAATAGATCTGTCTATGTTTGATGATAAGACTTTTGGAACAAATAAGACTTAGCCAGTCCATGCACAGAGTAGCAGGATATGTGCTACAATCGTGACAGGGTCCCGATGCAGTGTGTCCTGATGCGGTATGCTAAAGAAACGCCACAAGGGAACAGGGCTGGGAAAATGAAGAGGCCAATCTTCCGTGGAAGGCGGGGGTCGCCAAAGGAAAAGGCCAGGCAGACAGAGTGTAAACAACAGGCTGCCTTTTGGAGACTGGACGAGGCTGGTGAGGGAGAGTGAGCCCGTAAATGACTTGTTCATGCGTTCCCAGGAAGGCAATGAAGGAGCTGTAGCTTGGGGTCTCCCTCTCACCCTCCCCCAATGCTAGATGATTTAGGAACCTGAGGCAGCCTGACATTCTAGCCTGCATAATTATACTTGTCTAGCATCTACTAAACTGGCATGTTTTGAGATTAAATTACAAGATAGTGTCTTGAAGGTGATTTAAATTCTTTGGAGCTAGAACTGGTCTGGAACTCTGTCAGAAATTGTATGTCTTATCTCAGCCTCCCAGTACCTAAGACAGTATGTGGAAAATAGTGGTTACCTCATACATTCTTACTGACTGGATTTAAAAGTCTGTGGGACATCACTAGTCTTGTATTTGTGGACTTACGATCAGAAACTTGACATTTATTATGTCTCCACTTTTTTCATTATTCCATTTTCAAAAGTTAATTTGGAAGACACTAGTTTACCTTATTCAAGCATGTCTCTGACACGAACCATTTCTTTATCAAAGACGAATCAAGACTTTTTAAGTTTTTGAAAGTTACCAGATTATATACCAAATTATAATTCATCTCTGACCCCTGCCTGTAGATATAACCAGTAAAGGCTCATTAAATTAATCCACAAATATATCGTATAGCAGCGAGCATAGTCAACCTTACGCCTTACCAACAATCTATTAAAAATCGATTTCAAGTGGATTCCGGGTACGTTATTACATTTTTTTTTTTTTTAAATAGCAACATCCCTTGGATTGGCCCTCCTCTCCCTTTCACCAGAGTTTTTTATTTAAAAGAAACAGATCAGCTAGACTAATGAAAAGAATGTGGGGTGAGGATTTTTGCTCTGTGTCTTTGTGGAAGGTCCAGGGCCTTTCACGGATACATGTAGCCTGTGTCAGGGGATCAAGAACATTCTTTGCAGACATGCTTGCAAGTGCCTCCTGCCTGGCTTTTGCTTCTTGATCTGACCAGGACTCAGCCTGGACTGTGCAGCTGTGTGTTCACATGGATTTAGAGTCCAAACACAATAAAGTTCTCCCTGCTGTGGAAGCTGCAGTTTATCTGGAAGGGAGAAAGAGGCTAGTGATGGAGGAGAAAAAATGAAGCTCAGGGTCCGTGACATTGGAAAGTTTAATGGCATCAGATTCCAAGCCATATTACACTTTGGGTCTGTTGTACATAAAACATTCACATAAAACATTCCTCGCCTTTATTCTTGATTTTTGCCTACGCATTTGTCCTCTGGAATGGCTGTCTTCATTTGCTCGTTCACTCATTTGTTCATTCATTTTGTGAGTATTTATGAAGCACCTGACCCCGTGTTTGTCACCTGCTAGTGAGCCCGCAGCAATACGTGGTGCTCACCTTCCCAGCGTTTATGGCTTGGACACAAGCAGTCACATTGTCATGCGGTATCATGAGAGCATTGTATTTTTAAACGCACATCGAAAAAGAGCCCACATGCAACAGACTGATTTTCTTAATTCTCTCCAAAAAAGTCTGGTTGGTTGCTGACAAGCGATGGAATTTCCTATGTGCATCCCTGGTGGCATTTAAAGGTGGGCATAGCTTTATCAGGACTGACTGACTGACTGAAGCTTCTCGTGTCACAGGCAGGATTGGGGAACGTTCGCAGGTTTCTCTTTAGGAATCAACTGTGAGAGGAGTATCCTAAAGGTCGATCGATCTAGAAAAACACTTGGTCTGAGGGGAGGAGGGAAGTGGCCCCTTTGGGGTCAGCTCAAAATAGGTAGTTTAATGAAAGGATCATTGGAAAGAATGCTTTCCTGAGCCTTCTTTTGAAAATCCGGCTGTGATAGGCCAAGCGTGGCTCAGCAGGTCCACGTGGGAAAGATGGGCCAAGTTCATGAAACTCGGACCTGGCCAGCATGCCCAGCGGGGGCTGTCCACCACGCCGGCCCCCTCCCTGCATTCTCAAGGAACCTTTCTGGTCAAAACAAATGCCAAGTGTCCTGGCTCTCAACGTCCTTGCCTCTCTCGACCTTGTTTCTTCCCTCCTCACCACCTCTTTCTCCATCTCCTCCTTACCACCTCTCTCCACTTCCCCTTCCTCTCTTTTCATGTCCCGTCTCTCTTTTTTCGTGTGTGTCTCTTTTCTCTCCCTAGCTCTGACATTTTCCCTCTCAAACTCTGTTTTATAGTTTTTAAATCTGAGAAGATAAAAATAACCCACGTTTCAAATCTGTAGATTTTTAAATAGTAACTATTCCTCGGGAGGTGAGCCCGGTGCATCCCTGCTCCATTGCGCTCTGAGCCTTTATCCTCACATCTGGCTGAATGCCAGTGTGACAGAGACTCAGAGATCAAAGCGCTCCCCAGGCCGTCCCAGCCCTGCCAGCTGCACCTGGGACTTGCCTTGCCCTGTGCAGTTAGCTTAGCCTGGAGCCAAGCATGTTCCCTGAGATCTAGCTTTTTCAAGCCTGGTTGTTCAAGGCTGAAGGGAGAATGACATCAGAGTGATTTCACCCTCGAAAGGGATGAGAACTCCAGGACACTGTCATTTGGACTTGATTCAATGAAATAGCAAGTCAGCAGTCATGCCTCATGTTCAAGTGTCTCCTTGCAGGCTGTTGCTTATCCTTGTCACATTCTGTGTTCCAGGTAATGGACCAGATGATATACTTATAACCTGTCAGGAGGGGTACTGAGGGTCAGAGAAGGTCAGCGATTGCACACCATTAGGTTAAAACGATCCTTACAGAACCAAGATGTCCTGTTTTTATTTGATTCAGAAGCATACTCTGACACCCTACACATTTTTAAAGAGCCATCGCCCTTCTGCTTTGGCTCCCCCAACCCCACCTAGAAAAGCTGGCTGCTACGCAGTGAACTGTCGTCAGGGCCTTCCTGTCTCCCTTCCATCCAGCAGGCTGCAGGAGCATACATGCTAAAACCCATTGCCTACAGGGCACATCTGCATTCATGATCAAAGCCATCGGCCCTCCTTTTCTGGGCCTTGACTCTCTTTTCAGCTTCATCTTTCCTACTGCTGAGTGATCCCACTCTCTCCCATCTTCCTGGGGTGTCCGCTCACCCTTCCCTGTTTCTTATCTCCGTACCTCTATTCACCCTGCCCCTTGGCCCTCAGTATCAGCTGACTAATCTTTCCCAGCAAAAATAACATCTCCTCCAGGAAGCCTGCCCTGCTCTCTGGGGAAGAATGGCTCAGAACCCCTCCCCTGAGCCCTCATAGTGCCCTGGGCATCTCTCCATGACTGCCCTGAGCAGGGAGCCCTATAGTCTGATGTATATCTGTTTTTCCCACTAGACTACACGTTCCTTCAGGGATGGCCTGTATCTTATTCATCTTGTATCTCCCGCACTTTGCGTAACTTCTGACACAACAGTTCCAGGTCAACTGATGCTTCTTGAATGAATGAATAGTCAGGTGTTTTATAGGACTAAAACATGGAAAGTTACAGGGAACGTCTCCTGTAGGGTCGTAGATAATTGTTCCCATTAAAAAGAGGCTTAAAATTGATGGTGTAATTTTAAAAGCACAAATTTTTTAAAAGAATATTCTATTTGGTAGCGTTTAATTAAGAGAGAACTGATTTTAAACACTGTGACAGAGAGAAGTTCTTCATTTTCTCTTTGGCTAATGGGCTACTTACTTTGACTCTCAGGGTTTGGGCTTTATAGAATTCTCTGGGAGTCCCTAAGAGGATCTTCTCAGATAAAGTGCGCCCTGCCCTGTTCCTAATAAGTGACAGGTCCTCACCTTACACCTAACCCGTTGGTTTAAGCAAAAGTGCTCTCCTAATCATTGAAACTGCAGTGACTTCTTAGGAAGATAAGGAGCGAGGAGGGAGAAGGAGCGAGGAGGGAGAGAGACCCACCATCATCAGAAACAAACCTACAGGAATGGGGAGCCAAACCAAGTGCCTCATCCCAGTGGGACTCTCTGAGCAGGTCACAGCCTCACTGTTCCTTCTGGGGTACAGAAACATCGGTGATGGCGCTGTCTAGTTGTCTCGGATAGCTTTGGTCACACCCTGAGCAGAGGGGAGCCCCCTGGTGCTCGGGTTTGACTCCCTTTGATGATTTCTGTCCTGTTCCTGTGGAGGTAGCAAACGCATACCAGGCGCATGAGCATAATGGCTGTTTCCTTGGAGGAGACAAGGTTCACCCCTTCACTGACTGGGGAACACAGATATGGTGCTATAGAGAGGTTATTGGTGCAGCATGCAGATTATTTTCTTTCCTTGGCAGGAGCTGCACTGTCCAAACCCACTGGAACCACCTTTCGATTTAGATCGGGAATTTATTTTCTCTAACTTAGATGTCCTTTTGGGAAATCTCATGTGAATCCTCTTTTTCCATTGATATTCCTGGGCTCCAGTTTTTCCATCCATAAAATGAGACAGTTGTCATAGGAAATCTTAAGAGTTGTTTCCAGCTTTTAAAATTCCTCCGTTTATTGTTCTTTCTCCTTTCGTTATTCTTATTTCAAATTCCCAAATCATTATTTTTAAATTCGTGTGAACTGAATCGGCAGAAACGGCCTTTGCTTCCACAGGTAAATGGCAACCTCTGTGTTGGAAGGATAGTGGTCAGTTGTGAAGAAGTAAATGATAGCCACTTTCAAGGCCAATAACTGAGGAATTACAGGAAAGTGTTGAGTCATCTGCCAACATAGCTGCTGCAACCTGAGATGGCTTTAGTGCAAAGAATATTTATATGTTGGGTTTCAGAATAATAATTCAAATGCTTAAGAGCCTCATCTTGTGATGTTATCACGAGAATGTCCAGACGATGTTTTCTTAACTCCAGGAAGAGTGATTTGGAAAGCTGGCTCTTGCCACATGTGTCCAGCTGCGTGTTTAATACTCTTGGAATAAAATTGTTCTATAAACGCGGAAATAACTAGGTCCGGATGCTTGAAATATGTTCATTTATTTGCTTACAGTTGTTAAGACTTGTATATACAAGAGCCCAAAATTAATAAACACGATGAAATTTGCTGTTATCATAAACCTGGCAACAATATTTTATTTGTATCATAGGGTATTATTCTGGAATTTCACCCTTAAATGTTTTGAAATGACAGAAATTTGAACCAAGTTTAATTAGAGTTCATGAAACATCGCTCAGAGTTCCATCGTCAGCCAGGCCGCGTATTTAACAACCTATAAAACTTTCTACTTTTCACAAAATAAATATTGCCACTTGAGAATATATCCCTGCAGGAGATTGACTTTGTGTTGAATGCCCCGGAGATGTATCTCCACACCGTTTCCACAGTGGACTCCTTCTTTCTGGAGCGTTCTACCATGTGTGTCTGCAAATGGCATATGAGGACGAGGCCAGGTGAAAACCTCCTCTTGTCTTCCTCCACTTCCTCCCGGTCCCTTTCTGCTCACACACACTCTATGCTCACCCTGGAAAAATGCAGTGCGACTGGCATGGAGACACATCGTTGTTCCTTTTTGAAAGCCTCGAGGTGCTGCCTAGAGAGGTCATTGCCCAAGGCCACTGCCATTTTCCATCGTGTCCTAATCCCCCAGCAGGAACATTGAGGCTGTGACCTGTGTCCTGCTATCTGGACACCGTGGCAGCAGAAAGATGCCCTTTTCATCTGGGAGAAATGACTCATCCAAGGGACTTCTGGCACTTTTTTTTGTGCAAGGGTAGGTTGTGCTTTCCAATGCAGTGTCAAGGTCAAGAGCAATGTTCTCTGGGCACCTAAACTCAGGTTTACCAACTCCCTCTTGATACTGTGGTTTCTTACTATTTGAATTTATGAATCATAAAGGGGAGCTCAGGGAAAATCTTTTTATAGAAATGGATGTATTGTTTCTATCCCTGCCTTTCTATTTTGGGATCAGAGAGAAAGGAAAGATGTAATGCTCTGTCACACATTTGAAGCATACACACAGGATGCGGGCTCTGATGCGAACTCTTATATCCAAAACAGAGGTAGTTTTTTCTGACAGTCAACAATAATTGGGACTTTTAAAGTTGTGGGATGAACTCAAACCCCAAACTGCCCCCAACTAATTTTTTTAAAACATCATCGAAAATTATGACCATTTCAAGGGTAAGTTTTAGTTATGCACCCAGAAGAGAGAGCCACCCCTTGGCTAGAGACAACACTGACAGGCAACAGGACAGTTAATGCCTTAGCATGTCCGGCATTCACCATGTACTCCTTGGAGCCCATGTGTTCCCTTCTTTTGTCAGGTTGTTGAAAAGCCGAGTGTCAAGATGACTGAGCGCTTTGACTGCCACCACTGCGAGGAATCTCTCTTTGGCAAGAAGTATATCCTGAGGGAGGACAGTCCCTACTGCGTGGCCTGCTTCGAGACCCTCTACGCCAGCACCTGCGAGGAGTGCAGAAAGCCCATCGGCTGTGACTGCAAGGTACCCCGGGCCTCCCCTGGGCAGTGCCTGGGAACTCTTGGGCCCCTCCCACTCCCCAAGATCCAGGGACCTCTCTGCATGGTTGTGCTGAAAGTCCCGATCCTCATCACCTATTGAAATTCCATCTCGGATGGGCTTGGACCCTGCCATAAACCTTTCTGAGCCTCTTCCCTCTGCCGGTTTGGTCTCTGCCTACTCCTGATTCCGTAGCACTTGGTTAGTGTTTTACGAGGACGTTTGTGCTGAGCATCCTGCAAACACTTCTGATAGTCTAGTGATCTGTATTCTTATCTCACCTCCCACCCCACCTCCCAACCCTGCAGCTTTCTTGACAGCAATGCTCTCTTACTCCTGTTTGCCTCCTGCTGACTCACGAAGAGCAGGTGCTGCTCAGTAAATATTTGATGAATGAATGTGCACATGAATGAGCCAGAGCCCACTCCTAGATAGTTACACACAAGAAAAGCAGGAAATTCATTGGAATATTAGGGGCTCTTTTCTCTTTAGTAGCAGAAGGTCAGAATTTGTATTGTTTCTTTTTCAAGGGGAAAGACACGTGCATAGGAATTCCCAGCTTTCCTGCTGTGGATGGCGCAGCAGGTTCAACCGAGGCCACTGGTCCTTTATGCCAGTGGACTGGGGTTGAGTATTGGAAACCCTGGCCTGTACTTCTCTGCACATCTTTAGTCCAACCTGGTCTACTGAAGGATCCCCTAGGCAAACTGTCCACATCTCTGAGATCAGATAGCTTCTCCTGCAAAACAGCTGCTGAGACACAGCTGACAAGCACTTTAAGTAACTGTCATCCTAAGAGCCACAGATTTGGTACAAAATGGTGTCACTTTGGAATCTCTAAAGAAATTCCCAGATAATGGACTCCAGGGCAATTCGTGGCACTCCACTGTCCCTTTTCTGCTGTCCTTCCTTTATACTCTTGGGATTTTGCCACTCTCTTCAGTGGTGAGATATAGCAATATATAACTGCTGACCGATTGAGTCAGGCTATGTCTACAAACACGTCCAATGCATGTTTCTTATATTTCTTTCTTTCATTACATCATTCCTAGGAAAGACAGTAAGCTATGGGCTATATTACATCATCAGTTTCTGTTGCTAAGCATTTAGTGATAATGGAGGAATAACTTCCTTCTTATGCTGAAAGAGGACTTTGTCCTGAGCAGAGACCAATGGCCACTAGAAGCCAAGCTGGGCCTTGTATGTTTGGGCCTCAAAACAGAAGTATAAAAGAAACGAAACTCACAGTCTGTGTAAACTTTAAAATGTTCAGTGGTTTGGCCACCATGAGCAAAAGGTAGCCATTCTTTCTAGCTTAAAAGTTGACACGTTCCTGTCTCTAGCTTTGTCTGATGATGTCTCACTGTACCTGATGGGCATTCTGAGTCCCTCTTTGTTTATTTACTAGTCCAAGTATAAGAGCTTAGATGCCAGATTGCCCAGTTTCATCCCCGGCTCTGTGGCTCACTTGCTATGTGAACTTGGGCCGATGACTTGACCCTTCTGTAGCTGTCTTCACATTTTTAAAATGGATATGAAACAAGGGTGCCTACTTCACGGGGTTATTACGGTATGCAGATACCAAGCCCTGAGCACTCTAAATGGCAGCTGATGATGTTACTATAAACTCCAGCCTCCACTCTTATTCTAATTGCTTCCCTATTTCTTCTGTAACATGTGTTCCCTCACACACCTCTCGGAAGCTTTGCCCTCTCTCTTTATCAGTTTTCATTATAGAAACATCAATAAAAATGTCCTGTTTGAGGAAGAACTAACAGGCAGAGAAAAAATTATTATTTTACAAAAAGCTTTACATAGAAAAGACTTAAGCAGGTGAGAGATTCAGCTATTATTCTGACAAAAAACATCCCTAGTTGAAAGGAACTGTTTTGGATGTTTGGGGCTAGTCATCCTTGACGGGTGACTAATGTAAAGACAAAACAAAAATCACATACCGTTTCTCCAATATGATTTAGTGGAAAGACCCATAAAGCGCCTTATCCTTCAGCACAAACTTTATGAGCCAATAAACAAGAATCCCCCAAGTGGGGCCAAAATCAACATGACTGCTCCAAAGTCAAGAGTTAATCATGCTGAACTTTTCAACCCAGATTAACGGTTTACTGTATGTGGAGTTCTGCCACATGATTTTCTACATTTAGGAAGAAAAAGAGATGCTGACTTGAAATGAGTTCTTGCCATTTGGGGCTTTTGAATATTTGGACTGACTTTATGGACTTTCAGAAATAACTGCATAGTTGACTTTGTGGAGGAAGCAGTGATAGGAAAAAAAAAATGTTTCTGTTACTTCAGGAAGTAAAGTTGACGTCCTGGCAGGCAGGGTACTCGAGAGAGCAACTGAGCAGACAGATCTGGTGGCCGTTCTCTTTTCTTAAAATAGCATAGGCACCGTGAGCCTCCCTTAACTCTCCCTCTGAGGACATGGGTATGTGTATAATTTTAAAAATATTGGCAAGCCTATGGGAATTAGGCTAACTTTGTGGGTACTGACTGCCTCTCAAATGAGATAGACAAGACCTCAGGACCTGTTCCTGTAGTTAGTTTACATGTTTGAATGTCAAATCTGTGCAGCCACTCATTTAGATTCTTTATTTCTGAGAAAACGCTGTGATCTCAAAAGATAAGAACCAGTTATTTTTATGGCCAGTAGAATAGTTGAAAACAGGCAATACAGATAAAACTTCATGATCCTCTGACATTATGAAGTTTCTTTTGGACACCTGTAGATGCTAGCAAAATAATTTTTAGCCTAATTATAGATATTCTGTGGGTAGTTCTATCTACTTATATTCTAGGCTTCAAAAATTCAAAACATTAAAGAAGAGATAGGCTGGCCAGTAGCTCCAGAGATGGTTGTAAGTCACGTGCATTCATCTAATCAGTGACTTTAACAAAAACTCTAGGCCATATGCCCGGCTTGGATTTCAAATTTTCCATGTCCATGGGAGCAGGATCATGAAGTCAGATAAGCCACCAGACCCACCCATGTGCCCTAGAAGGTTCTGGGAAGAGGAAGAAATAGTAATGAATGAAAATCCACCTGTGAGTCTAAAACTCGCATTCAGAGCTGGCTTCCAATGGTTGCCATAAAAGCTACCACACTCCGAGAGGTTGCTTTGTTCCAGGAGCTGGGAAACGCTTTAAGCGCATGATCTAAAGTCCACACTCCTCGTAACACTCCTCCGAGAGAAATGTTTCTCATTCCATTTTGAGGAGAAGCCACTGAGGCTGAAGTTGGGAATCTTGCCTGGGTTACAGGGTTGGGAGGCACTTGAGTTGGAGTTTGAACCCAGATGCGGTGATTCCTGACCCACGTGCTGGACTGCCTGCCCCGCACAGCCTCTGGTGGAACACTGTCTCGTGACTGTCAGGTCAGGTGTCGATCAGACTAGTGATCAGTAGAGGCATCTGCCTGGCCTCTATCAGGTAACCTCAACAAAAGGCTCCCGCCTTTCTCCTGGGCCCCTTCAGATGGCAGTGACTGTGCCACAGAAGTGATACTCAATTTGTTGCTAGGACACTGCTTCCAGCTTCCTAGTTAATTAAATGAAAACAGTGAATCGATGATCAAATTGACCCATGTCCACCCATCAAACTAGACACGTTTCTCAGTTGCCATTTGGAAAGTTCTTAGAGGACAGGAAATTTCTGGGCCTTTTGGCAGAAAGCAATGAGGGAAATCTGAAATAGGAGGCCAAGGCTTTTACACACTCAGGTTAAATCTAGATGTTCCTGTTAGATTTTTAGAAGACTCCTGACCAAGGCCGGCCGAGGGGGTGTAGAGTCAGATTGAGAAACTGGTTCACCCTGCGGGACATGGGCCTCTCCTGCTGGCCTCACACAGTCCAGCTCTCCCACTTGACATTTTTTTATTTGTTGAGGTGACTTTTAAGTGCTTCACGGGTGAATCGCCTTTTTAGAGTTTCTATGTAATTTGTCCACAGAGTTTGGAAAGAGCACTGAAAAAAAAAAAAATGTGTATTTATTTAGACATCTTCCTGTAAGAGAAAAGTCTGTTTCCAAAGGGAATTGAGTAAAGCAGGATCCTCAGAATTGGGAACAAAGCTGGCCGGATGGATAATGTAAGAAAGACCTCTCAGTCTGTGAAAACCCAAGGGCCACCTGCAAGGCATGCCCACCAGGTGCACAGCATTCAGCAGTGACACCATGCCCGCCGGGGTAGAACTCAAGCCGGGCTTGCCTGGGTCCACCTTCGAGGAGCTATGTGACGCCAATGACTTATGTCACCTCTGAGCCTTGGTGTCCATGTCTGAAAACAGGGTTGCCCATCTCTGTTAACTGAGTTAACATAGATGGAGCACTTGCGACAATGCTCCACAGTTTTTGCCATCATCTCTTCTTCTGGACCCTTTGTTCTTATAGATTTTAAAGAATATACCCGTGAGAACATAGTAACTTGACATTCTCGAAGCATAGACCATCTTTTCCAAGTACCGAGTATGGCTGAGACTGAGCATCCATTTATAAAGTGTATGGATTTGAGGAGTGGTTGGTTTGGGAAATCTCTCAGCCCAAGTGACACAGTATGTAAAGGTGGAGTGGGTGCCAACTCCAGGCTAGCTTTGGTCTGAAGTCATCCCGTTCCCCAGAGCCACCTACAGTTAGCTGAGGGGCTGAGGGGCCTCCAGACCCCTGACTCAACCCCATGGCTCTGCTGAAGTCTCTAGAAGGGCACATTCAGAGCCAAGTGACCAGCACTGCCCATATTAGGAATGTTTCTGAAATGGAAAAATGTAAAATCTGACAGGAAGTGTTTGGGCCTAATCTTACATTGTTTATCAACGTTTTACTGCAATTTATGGCATTTCTATGAGCACAGGATTAGCCTTGGTATTTTTTCTGGGTTGTGTAAGATTCTTAATTTTTTTCCCCTTCTTCCTTCTCTCTCTAGAGGACTTTAAAACTAGGACATTTCTAGGACATCTTAAAGTTCTTGAAATTCTGTCAGCAAATCTTTACTTTTTAACCTGGGACTTCCAGCATCTAAATGGTGTCTCTGTTATACTCACCTTTGGGGCCCGCATGGTGGGCTCCACGTATAACAGAATTGCCAAGGCTAGAGGAGACTACCTCGGCGCTAAGAACCAAAACTAAAGCTCTGTTTGGAGCTAAGAACACAGGAGAGGAAAAGGGCCATTAGCCATTAGTCTTCACAGATTATCATTCAGAGAGAGAACTGAAACTTGGGTTCAGGCACACGGGTCTACTCAATCATAATCTAGCCTCTTGACTCCTCATCTCCAGGGAATCATGTGCCTAAAATCCTGCCTGCCTCACGCTGAGACTCTGGGGAGACTGTTGTGTTGGCCCGAAACCTCCGCCTGTCCTAAAAAACCAAAGCTGGTAGTATTTAGTTACCTTCCTCTTGCCATAAAGTCTTTTCTCACTTCCTACGTATTGCAGACTTCCCTAAGAAGTGAGTCCAGGAGGAAGCTGTGACGTGAATTTATTAACTCAGACTTCATAAGAGGACGCAAACTGAGAGCCTGAGAAAGAGAATCAGAGAAACCCGACGGAGTAATTAGTTAGATGAGGGTTTCCATATACGAATTTGAAGATGTATGACACAGGCTCTCTGTGGTGTGTGTTAGCTGCGGGTGGCGCAGGAGTTCCCTTCAGCCAGCATCGCTCATGCTAGGGGAGCCTCGCAGAGCAGGTGGTGTTGGAGCTGGGCCTCACAGCTGAGTAGGACTTTGCCTGTTGGAAGGGAGGAGGGAGAAGGGCTTTCTAAGGCAAAGGCCAGCCCCAGAAAGGGTGTGCAGGGGTGAAGGGAGACTAGAACAGAGGACAAGCCTGGGCAGGCACGTTGGGACCAACGTGTAAAGATGCCTCCGTGCCAGGCAAAGACTGTGAGCAAAACATGCATCCGATCCTGTCAGGTCATTGAAAGCCATGGGGTGTCGCAGAAAACAGCCCACAGCTTTTAGCATTGTTGTGTTACATTTGCTCATGTATAAAATAAGAACAAAACCTTATTTCATAGGGTTATTGTGTGGCTCAAAAACAGGTAAGAAGGGATTAAGAAAAAGAATTTTAGATTTAAAAAGGATGAGGAAACTAAAAGCGCTATACAAGAGCAGAGAGGCTGTTATGAGCATGGTGGATTTCAGGTGAGGGAAATTCTAATCCATGTTACTATCTTCGTGAATATGTGTAATTTCAGCAAGTGATGCTTTGAGGCAACTGTTTTCATCATCAGCTATGATCTGAATAAAAGCTAATACTAACGTTAACTGAGCTACAGTAGAGCGAGTTACGTATGCTTGGAGTATATGCTTTACCATAAAACTCTTAAGTGTTAAAATGCTTTGCATGTAATAATTCATTAACTCGTTCACAGCCAGTGGTAGGTACTATCGTTGCTACTTTACAGATGAGAAATCTGAGGCAGAGCCAGATTAATTTATCTTGCCCTTGGCTGTGTATCCGGTAGGCGGCAGAGCCAGGATTTGAATCTAGAGCCTTGAGTTTAAGCAGTAGGATGAAATACATCAGGCGTTTTGGACACCTACTCCTGCTGCAGCAGATGTGGACTGAGTGACCCAAGGCCTCCCACCCTGCCTGCATGGCAGTCCCTCGATGTCACCAGCTTGAGAAGTTTACCACTGTCTTCAAGCAGGAGGGCGGGCCAATCATATCCCCACTGAGGACCCACCGCCAACAGTGAGGCAAGCTTGTTGAAAGACAATTTTCATTATTGCATACTGTGACATTTAAGAGTGTGGTCATAGGTTGATATTTACTTCAGGGAAAATATCTTGTCAGAAGGTTTTGAGAATTATCAAACATCCTTAAGTGAATAGTTCGGGAGCTGTCGTGTCACTGCAGACATATGTGAGTGTGCGTGTCCATGCAAGAGAGGTAGACTGAGAGAGAGAAATCGTGCGGGTGAGTTACGATGGCCCCAGGAAAGGAATGCCGAGATAACTCAACCCTGGTCGACTAAAAAGGCATCTCGTGGACAGGACCCCTGACCCGGGTCTCCTGGGGGGAGGGTGGATGAGAAGCATTTCCAGGCATGTGCTCTCCACCAACAGCCAAGGTAAAATGTCTGTACCACACTTGGATTTAGTCCGACGAGTCATTTCGAGGAAGGCAGTGGCTCCTTGGGGCACTGGATGCCGAGAGAGGAGGAGTGACGGCAGGAAGCATGGCCTTTAGAAGGTCTGGAAGTCTTGCATTGATGCTTAAGGTCTAGTAAGGACATGTCAGTGATACCCAAATTTAGAGGGACACTACCTACTGTCCAATGTCTGTGTCAGCAAATCTGCCTTCAACTGTAGTCACTGTGTCTTCATGCTAGAAATATTAAC
This sequence comes from Pteropus medius, assembly GCF_902729225.1. Classification (NCBI taxonomy): domain Eukaryota; kingdom Metazoa; phylum Chordata; class Mammalia; order Chiroptera; family Pteropodidae; genus Pteropus; species Pteropus medius. Next base: position 3,360,374 of record NW_024350921.1, on the reverse strand, counting down.
TGTAGGAAAAATGGATTTCTGCAGTGCTTTCGATCCACGAGAACATTTTAAAATTAGTTTTTTCATGACCGTTCAGTCATGTTAATCTCTTGGCTGCTCTTTCTTCATCTGGGGAGTCACTATCCAGGATGGAGACTGCGGTGACATCTGGAGGCTTTGCTCACACGATGCCTTCTGTGAAGATTCCTCCCTCAGTTTTTCTTGGGGTCAGCCCAAAAGGGCAAATAGCCTTGAACTCGTATTTCCTTTCCTTCTCTGTCACTAACCAGTTGTAGCCTCTGACTGAGTAGTGCCGACTCCTTGGGCACCGCCAGACCATCTTCCAGGAAGCAGGCCTCCGACACCCGCTTCCTCCTGCCCCGATCCTCTGGGTCTCGGTCCCTCATCGCAGCCAGGCGGTGATTCATGGAACACAGAAAACATTTCGCAGCTTTTTCACAATAGCAAGGCTTTATGAAGTGACTGGTTTGCACAGAGGGAGCCCAGCTAACTTCTGAAAAAAGTGTTTTTCATCTGCTATGTAATCATCAAAACCGATTTATTTTTTTAAATTGTGGTAAAATACATCTAACAGAAAATTTTCCATCTTAATCCTTTTTAAGGATAAAGTTCAGCAGTGTTAAGTACATTCACGTTGTTTGTGCCGCCAGCCTCCAGAACTCATCTTGCAAAACTGAAACTGTCCCCATTAAACGACAATTCTTTATTCCCTCCTCCCCCAGCCCCTGGCACCACCCTGCTACCCTCTGTCTATGAATTTGACTACTGTAGGAACCTCGTGTAAGTGGAATCGTACGCTATTTGTTCTTTTGTGACTGGCTTATTTCACTTGGAGTAATGTCTTCAGGGTTCACCCATTGTAGCATGTTGTAGCATGTGTCAGAATTTCCTTTCTTTTTGAGGCTGAGTAATATTCCAGTGTGTGTTCATACGTTTTGTTGGTCTGTTGAATTGCCTTCACCTTTTGGTTATTGCGAATGATGCTGCTATGAATTTGGGTGTACAAATTCCTGCTTGCGATGCTTGTGGGCATACACCCAGAAGTAGAATTGCTGGATCATATGGTAATTCTATTTTTAACTTTTTGAGGAACTGTCATACCGTTTTCCATTCCAAAAAATTTTTAATACAATAGTGAAAGCTTGCTTAAAAACTTCGACTCTTCTCAAATTAGGGTGATTACCATTCTTACTAGACAGGGCTTTAAATGGTTTATTCAGCTTCATTCACAGTCTAAACAAAGGCAATGCTGAAATGTATTCATTTGAGTATATCAAATAGTATTGTTCCTGAATGTTTTCAGTGGATATACACAGCTCTCATCAAGGGAAAGTTTTTGACAGCACAGAGCAACACAGACTCTACCAAAATTTTACCCAGTTGGTTCACTGGAAGTAGCCTCTGAATCAGAAGAACTCGAACTTGAACCCTGGCTCAGCTACATGCAAGCTATGTGACTGTGGAGAAGTTACTGAACTTCTCTGTGTTTCAGTAATGATATTTTACCTTGCAGGGCTGCACAGCCTTGCCCTCACAGCATGGTCATAATTACCATCCCTGGTATCCCAGAAAGAAAGAAATAATGACTTCTTTTGGAAGAAATGATGTATGCAGAGTATGCACTTTGCAGTTTGTAATGAGTTTGCATATAGTCACTAATTCAAATTAATGCAATTTCTATCTATTTCATTTGTCAAAATAACGAGTAAAGCACAGATGATTTTTTCCCCTAAATTACTGAGAACACTTGAGGCTAGAAATGCAAGAGACAGGATAGTCTTCTGCTCCCAGTTCATACGCCCTTCAGTTTGGGTTCACAGAGGACGGAGAGGGGCAGGCATTGCAGTGAGCTGTCCCTTGGGTCCCCTGAGATGGCAGTGTACAGCTCAGAGGACCCCCAGTTACCCAGGGGTTCTGGAACTCGAGAATACCAACCTCACAGAAAGAAATCCATTAAATCCTGCGCTGAGAAAACTCTAGGCCTGTCTCACCTTCATTCCTTATTATCTTACGTTGACCATAACTCCACTCCTAGATGTCCCAAAAAGCAAGCTGCTCACAGGAATGGGGTGTGAGGGAGCCACACCGGGCACACCTCGTCACAGTCCCCCGACTGTGTTCAAAGGGATTCAACAATGATATGTTTTTTTTTTTAATTCCCCGAACTCAAACAGTGTGCAAAGAAATCACCAAATCAAATAACTAGTTTGGTTCGAGGTTCTGAGAAAATGTACACACACCACGGTATTCAGCAAAAGAGAACTGTTTATTCCGGTTTGGGTTCCGAGTCTAGATGGCATTTTAGGTCTTTCTAATCAAGTCCAAGCTGTGTGTTTTCACATCCTACACTCGGCATCACTCCAGCTTCCACTTGGCTTTCGGTAAAGAGACATCTTGGGGAGGAGGCTCTTGACGAGGGCGACATGAGCGGGCCCGTGTTAGGGCACCTGAGAGCTGGAAGCCAGCCCAGGAGACCCTGCAGTGGCCTAAAAGTCAGTTTTTGCCTCATTAATCAGTGGAGGACTGTGCCAGGTCAGAGCTGGGACTACAAGGAGCAACGGAACAAGAACCCGTCTAAGATAAAGCTGGCTATAAACAGGTTATTTTAATTTCATGTTGGCACTTTCAGAATGCCAGTTTAACGAAATGAGTGTGAGAAGATTTCTTATTATTCCTCAGACAAGACCCAGGGTAACATAGAGTCGACACAGTTTTCTCTCCTGGGTTTGTTTCCCTTTTTCACCCTTTGTTGAAAAGTGTGGGTCCCGTCTTCTCAATAATTCTCTCATCCGTTCCCTCTTTGTGTTTCCCACAGACCAGACATGGCTGTCTGCTCGCTTCTCTGCGGGGACCTAGGCGTCTCCACGTCCCCTCTCCCGTCCCCTCATTCTCTGTCCTTATCCAGTTGTCACACACAATCTTAGCATGTCCCTCTCCCTTTTAACTAGTTCAACCACCCTCCACTGCCTTCAAGATGAATAAAAGGTCCCTCCTGGTCCAAGCTGCACGAGAACTCTCCCGCTTCGTGCCCTGACCTGCCCCTGGAGCCCAACACCCAGCCCTGCCAGGCGTGCCCCTCTCTTGCCCCTCGTCCATGTGCTCACCCTCCTACCTTCCTCTGCCAGAATTCCTTCTCCACACATCCCCCACCTGGCTCACCACCATCTGTGGGGCCTCCACACTCACATGGTGACACTTGTGCGTGAAGCCACCTGACCCCTTTTCCACCAGTTTAAACCAGGGCCCTGCCCTCGGGGAGCCTTCTTTGAATTTCCGTCCAGCCAGGGCTTCTCTGTCCTGCCCATCATCACAGTGACCCTGCTGTCATGGTCAGTTTTGCCAAGCCCGCTCAAGGCCAAAGGACTGCAGGTCCAATGGACCATTTGCTGAGTGAGAAGCATTGATGAGTTTTATGTTTGGTGTCTCCTTCTTACAGACGATACCTAAGAGAAATCCATTCATTTTTCAAAAATATCTCTCACACACAGACACGTGCACACACACATATGCACGCTCATTCACTGCCACACACCCGTCTAAATAATTGCTCCAAACTGCAATGAGCAAAGGGCAGCCTAGCCTTACTCGTTTCAGCACTAGTGAGGGCATCAGTCCAGGAGTACCCACAGGCCTCAGCCCCCTTTACTCTCTGCCTGCCCGTCAGATGTGGGCTGGGCCCCCTCTGGTCGGACAGAGCAGGTCCCAGTCCCCTCCTGTCCCCTGACTGTCCCATGTGGTCTGCACCTGCAGGACTTGTCCTACAAGGACCGGCACTGGCATGAGGCCTGCTTCCACTGCTCGCGGTGCAAGAGCTCGCTGGTGGACAAGCCCTTCGCTGCAAAGGAGGACCAGCTGCTCTGCACGGACTGCTACTCGCACGAGTACTCGTCCAAGTGCCAGGAATGCAAGAAGACCATCATGCCAGGTGAGGAACGCTCCCTCCTCCCCCGCAAAGCATGCTTTCTCTCTCTTACCTCCTATGTGCTGCATCCGTACTCAGGTGGTTATTTCAGCAAATATGCATCATGTTCTGGCACAGGGCACTGGGCAAGCAGCGAGGTGTCCATAGAGCAGTGATCTGAGAGACACACCTGCCCCTCTGCCCATGTGGAGTTGATGTTCTAGACAGACAGATGGACATGACCTTCCAGATAGACCCAGACTTGAACGCAGCTGGGTCAGACACCAAGGACAGTGATAAGAGGACTTGTCTGTTGAAGAGTGAGGATGGGGCTTTGTCTCTTCTTGTTTAGGGGGAGGTTAGTTTGTTTTGTTTTGTTTCTTGTAGGAGAGAGGAATGTTTTCTTTTATAAAAAGAGCAAACAAAAATGTGTAGACTTTTAAAATACGTAATTTAAAAAATAAATCTCGTTAGACAAATATAGAAATAAGGGCAAGGAGAGTAACCACTGTGAGGAGAGCCAAAGATTTGAACCCTGGACGACAGAGAGAAAAGGACAGACACCGTGTGGCTGGTTCATCGGCCGTGTATGGTCAGTGCTGTGCTCTGCAAACCGGAAAGGTGCGACCCAAGGGTAGACTGGCCAGGACTCCCAGTTAAACCTGAATTTCAGCTACTTTTTTATTATTTGTCCCATTTGGAACCTTAAACCTGGATTCCCAGTTAGCCACATGAAAGCAGGAGAGAACTCTGTCCCTGGAATGTCCAGGACAAGTGGCCTCACGAAGAACAGGATAGGGTGAAGTGGTAACCAGACGCCTGGAAGCCAGGCTCATGGAGCAGCAGACTGGTTGGGGTACAGACCTCCCTGAGTAAGTAGAGGACTGGTGGTGGGGGTGTCACTTGAAATGAGGGTCTTTGGGCTCTGGGGCCTCCTGCCAGGAGGGTGCCGACAGAGCCGCTGTGGAGTCAGGCTCGGGTTGGTGGCAAACCCTCAGATGGCTTGGGGCGGCATCCATACTCAAGACAATCCCTTTACTAGGCGAGCATCCTAAAGCCCTAGGAAGGCTTAGAACTAAAGGCAGACATCATAAGAGAATCTAACCTGTGTTAAATAATCTGAGAAAGTATGAGTGAAGTTTTAAAAAACTTGATCTAAAGAGTAAATTAACTTTGTGACTCTGACTTAAAAGTACAATTGAATAAGTGATTTAGGCTTCTGATTTTAAACTGAACATGTCTTAACTGATAAACTGTTTTGACATGTAAGACCTCTTATGATTTATCATATTTATAAGTTTAATTTATTTCAACTTGAGGTTCAGTTTGTTAGTAGGATACTTAAAAGAGATATCAAGTATATTAAATTTTTAAATGTAGTTTTGAGAGGAGCTCAGTTTACTACATTAATAAAGAAAAGGCCCCTTGAAAGTGATTTTTTAAATTCACTGTATTCCCAGATGCAATCATAGATGTGTCATACGAAAGTGAGTCGAGGGTTTTGAGTTTGTTGTCAATAGGTTGAATGCTAATTTTTAAAAACCAAGGCAATCTGCTAAGTAATCACATTTCATACAGTCGCTGGGTTCACATCGTAACTTGAAGAGAATTAAAACTACATAGATAGTTAGATTCTCGACTCTTTAGTGGAAGACTGATTGCCAAGCCCTGGAGCTTCTGTTTTATTTTTGGTTTGCTTTGTTTTTGGCAATGAAGACACTGAAGAGTTTTGAGCAAGAGAGCGACATGAGGGAAGCGTTATTTTAGGAAGATATATTGGATAAGAAATCATAACTCTTAAAAAAAGGCAAGGGAATAATTAGGCCTTCAGTAAGATGGTTCCTTACTGCTATTACATTTCTCTGGTTAAAACGCCTTAAAAATAACTGTGACGTGCTATTACGAGGAACGAAAATGGCGAGCGATGTCCCCACAGCAGCACTGGCAGTGCGTAAAAGGAGCCAGGCCTGGAGCTGCTGCTGCAGCTCCCAGCAGTGGAAGGTCAGGAAGGCCTCTGACAAAATTATGTTAACGCTGCCAATGTTGGAACCAAGGGGCCCGAACGTGGTGCCGGCGGGAATGAGAACGGAAGCCCGCGTAAAGGTCCTCTCCCACTGGAAGTCACGTGCAGACACAGCAGTCTCCGTACAATAAGAACCATGAGATTAATTGAAAAACAAATTAAATCTTTACTAGGTTTTCACAACAGGAGCCCAAGGAAGCTTCCGTTAGTGACTCATAGGAGACTCCTTTAAATCCTCTCTCCATCTCCATTTCACAGTGCCCACATCCACGGGCTCCCCAGACTCTCCCCAGCCACTCTGCGGGCTCTCCGGTCCTGCTCTCCTCATCCCTCTGTTCAGCTTCTGCCTTCATTTGTTTGCTCGTCTGTTCGCCCTTCCGTAGCAGTGCTCTGCCCTTTTGCACGTAGACCCTGCGGGCGCCTCTGCTTCTCCAATTCTCCTCCGGGATAGAAGTGTTCCTGGGAGGATGGTGGACCCCAAAGAGAAGGACCGGGGTCGTGCGGTCACGCTGGAGCTCCAGGGACTGGTGGGAGGTGCACAGGCCCACACAGCATCCGCAGAGATGGCTGCTGAGCCCGCAGAAACAGTTGAGACCTTTAAGAGGGGAGTTTGAGGTTCAAGTGCAAGTGGTAAAGAAGAATGGCCCAGCGAGGGCACTTCGAATGAGAACTCAGTGAAATCTCACAATATAGAATTGCAAAAGCATTAGCAATTTTAAGCTTAGGTGGCCTTGAAGTTCACCTGTCTCAGCTCCTCAGTGAAGAAACCAGAAATTTAAATGGCCACCACCGGCTACAGTGAGTGGCTGAGCTGGGACTGGGATCCTGTCCAGTGTTCCTGCTGTGCTGAGGTCCAAGCAGCCTTCTGGACCAGCCACGAGAAAGGCAGATGGGCACGGAACTCACGGGCACGGATGCCACTAATTTCATTTCACTTCGGCAATGGCAGTTAACTCCAAGGAGGGAAAAATGGAATGCACAGAGAAGCCTTCATGGCATGGGCATGCATAGCCTCACTAGCAGGAGTACAGCACCGCAGAGTTGGGTCATCCCCAGTGAATCAGCTTGGTGCTCGTGCAAACGCAGGGTCAGGGAGCCCCGCCCTCGCTTTGCTCCTCAGTAGCTGTGCGACTTGAGCCATCTAAAGTTTTTGGGACCTTGGTCTCCTCTCCATCTCATTCCTCTCCCCCTGCCAGTCTGAGTTACTTTAAATTTGAAAACAGCGTGGCAAATGGGATAGTATGAAGTTTATTTCCTCCTGTGCCACCTGCAGGAGCACATTTACTTTGTTACTCAGCCTGCTTGAAGTCCTCTTGAACTCTGTTTCCATCTTTGCTGAGCGGTAAGCGAGCCACCGGACCTTTGAGCTGGTCTGGTTTTTTTGTTCTCACCGCGTGTCCGTCCTGGCCTTTCCCTCACTTTGGCGCCTCTTCTTTCTACTCTCAGTCCTCAGAGAAAGCTTAGAAACCAGCAGGGTTTGTTTTCTAGGCTCTTGTTTTGTGGCTCTGACATCTCACTGATCACTGTCTCTCACTGAGACAACGTTGTCCCTTTCTGACAACGTTGGAGGAGAAGACCTGCATCTCAGAAGTTTGTCTACAAGAGTGATTCTTGGAAATTACGTCAGTCTCAGTCCGGGGCTGTTCAAGACAATAAGCCTTTGCACCAGTCATGACATGAAAAACAGACATGTTTCCTGGGTATTTAAATTTCCACCTGTCCTGGACTTCTGAGTTAGTCAGGGTGAGAGAGACAGACAGACAAATAGATCGTAGCAAGGAACTGGGTCACAAAGTTTGGGGGCTGGCGAGTCCGAAGCCCATAGTGCAGACCTGCAGACTGGACACTCAGGTCAGAGCCGATACTGTATCCTTGAGTCTGAATCTCCTAGGGCAGTGGGTTGGAAGCTCAGGCAGGGTTTCTCTTTTGCAGTCTTGAGGAGAGTTCCTTCCTACTTAGGGAAACCTTAGACTTTGCTCTAAAGGCCTTCAACTAATTAGAGGCGGCCCACTGACCCCATAGAGAATCATCTGCTTTGTTTAAAGTCTACTGAATGGATTGTTAATCACACCTATAAAGTACCTTCACAGCAACAGCATCTAGACTGATGCACAAGCAAACAATGGGCTGCATAGCCTGGACAAGTTGGTACATAAAATTAACTGTCACACTTTCCATTTTTCATGGTGTTTCCTGGAGAGAGAAAAAAATTCATCATCAGTAACACATAAAAATTGGACACTTAGTGGTCCACAGTGTCTTCCATTAAAGACTAAGGAAAGGTGGGGTGCAGCCTTCTAGATTTTGGTGGGAAATGTGTGGTAATCACAACAGCACAATCACAGCCACCACCCACTGAGCAGACACTGGACACCCACCCACCACCACGTTACGGCATCCTGTTTATCCTGCACAGTGTCCCCTCACCCTCATGTTACAGGTGCCAAAACTGAAGCCAAGAGTGGCCGAGGGCAGAGTGAGTCCCCCGTGGGTAACTGCCCTACATGTGTGGGCCCCTGTTGAGGGGGACAGAAGCGAGGGTCGGGACACACTTCACTGAAGGGCGCAGGCAGGGAGGGTTTCCAGTTGCAGGTTGTCCCTGCGCTGAGGAAGTCTCACGTGCTATTGTCTGTGGCTTAGGTAAACAGTGTGATTGGACATTTGCTTCAGCTCTACAGCCCGGCAGGTGTTTGCTTTGTGCTCAGTGGGTACACACAGGATGGCCAGGCTCCCGGATGCCTTCACCAAGTGAGGACGGCGCCAGCAGTGACACAGGCAAGGGAAAGGAATGGAGGACACGCGAGCTGCTTGAGATGGGGCAGTCCAGGGCGATGACTCTTAGGCTCAGATCAGAGTAAGCTGAAGGTGCTGTCTGTGGGGAGACACGGGAGAGAGCCACCTAAAGGAATACACCATGTACGAGGCACGGAGTGGTGAGCGAGACTTGCCCTCCAGGTGTGCATCCTTGGGGAGACTGACCTGCAGCCCCCAGGAGCGTCCAGCTGCCATTGTCCAGACGGTAGGGGACCACAATGTGTGTACACAAGGCACGGCTTCCCAGAGCAACGGCATCATTCTGAGATTGGGAGGCACGACATTAAATAGCTAGCATTTTAGGTGAAGACAAATGTAAATCTTAAAGTAGGATGTGAAATTTTCCTAAAAGTTTTGAAATTTCCAAGACATGTCATGATCCTCGCAGGCTGAAGAGGGGGAGGGCTTAGATTTTTTAGATGGGACTTTGGAGAGGTCTGGAGGGTGCGTGCTATGATGGAGGCACATGCCAGGAGCAGGAGAGTCCAGAAAGGGACCCTCGGAAAGTCACATTTGAGCAGTCTGGAAGGGTGAGCTGGATTTCAACAGATGGAGAAGTCAGAGAATGTCACTTCTGGCAGAAGAAACGGACTGGGCACCAAAGGCAGGGTGTCTGGGAAAAGCCTGGTGTGTGCAAAAAAGAAGGAGAAGGAGAAAGAGAAGGAGGAGGAGGAGGAGGGGAGGAGGAGGAGGAGGGAGGAGGAGGAGGAGGAGGAGAAGCAATCTTCCTTGCTTTGGTTGGATTTTTTTAAAAGTGCTACAACGAAATCAAGATGCATAGCAGTACAGAGCATTGTGTAGCTTCTGAATCTAGATAGGACAAGAGGTGGGTGCTAAATGAAAAAGTCGTCCTCTGGGCCCCCACCCTACAAAAGTCGATTTTTTGACGGTAGTCAGGAAACCAGGTTTCTGTCACAACCCACAGTGCTGACGTTACAGATGCTGAGGCCCTGTTTGCAGAGGTTTCTTGCAGATGCACTACATACAGCCTCTGAGCAGGCTCAGATTATCACTAATCCTTTATCAAGTTCCTGGTTTCTCTCTCACTTGCTTATTTGAATCAGAAAAAGACTCCTTCCTTCTGCTGGAGAATCAGTCAGATCTGTAGACTCTATTGAAATAAGGACTTGGCTGCCACCTGCTGGTAATCTTTTACAATACTTGCCCAGATCTGTGTCAAAGATACTTCTCAGATGCACATCCTGTACTTCGGGCTGAACGTGTGCAGTGGACTCCCTACTGGGGGCCGGACAGTTTCCTGAACACTGATGTTGATATAAGACTTATTTCAGAAGACGCCAAGAATGCAATTAGGTGGTCTTGCTTGGGGATCCTTAGTGAGAATCGTAATTGCCCTATATTCATGATAAAATCCTTGGGCTGCTTGACCAAAGGGCAGGTTGGAGATTAAAAGAGCAAGTGGCAAAGGGGTACATGGGAAAATAAAACAAGAAGACTAAATAAAGTAAGTCATTTTAGAATTTACATCAAAATTCTTCCACCTGAAATTAAATTGCCTACTGTAATTTTCCTCATTTCAGGATTCATCCACCTGAATTCCAAAGCTTTGAAGGTCACTGTGCCCCCCCCCACCCCCGCAGAGTTCCTTGAGCATTTGATATACTCTACAGGAGGTTGTGCCCACATGTCTGATCTTGGAAGTACAGGAAGCTGAGAAAGTGACCCCAAAATGACATCTAATAAAATAATCACATAATGACTCAACTAAATACTCAAGTATCCTAATTACTCGAGTCATGGACGTCTCACTAGCCTTCCAACCAGCTTTGTCATTTTGATGGCATTATTTTTGGACTTCGAGTTGAAGACTAGTTTGTAGACGCCTGCCCTATGCTGCCCATATTACCTCAGCGGGCTGCTACCCTAGCCCCAGCCAGGCCATCTGGCTTCTGACCTACCTCCCCCCTCGCTTGCTGATTCCGGGCGGAACTCTGTTTGCTCCTCTTTCTACAGTAGCCATCCCTTATGTGAGCCCAGGGGTTGGCAAAATTTTTCCATGAAGAACCAGATAAATATTGGCGGCTTTGCAAGCCATACAGCCTGTGTCACAACTACTCAACTCTGCCACTGTAGCATGCAAACAGTTATAGACGATGGAAGTAAGTGAATGTGTGTGGCTATGTTCCAGTAAAACTTCAGCGATAACGTAGGCAGCCATCCAGATTTGGCCGACGGCTGTGTGTAAGGTGCTGGCATCCGAGCTGTTTTGCTTCTTCCTTCATGATGCTTCTCTTCCCCAAATCCTTCTTTACTTCTGCTTCATACCAAAGGTGCTTATATGCATATGCTTTGAACCATCTCTTTCTATAAATATGCACACTTTTTTTGGTAAAGTATGGGGAAAACATCAATTAGCAAATATTAAGCATTTGCTGTGAATCCAGCTTGGGAGGTGGGGGGCGGGCGAGTGAACCAAAAAGTGTTTTGGTTCTCTCAGACTTCTTAATCTATGAGAGAAATGATCTAAACATATCAAATAATAATAGTTATTCAAAAAAAATTGGGTGTCACAGGATAAGTTCAGGAAATTACTAAGTGGATGTACAAGTAATGCATGTGGATTTTAATGAGAGCACTTGGCCCAGCGCATGAAACTGCGACAGAAGGTCCCAGCTTGGTCTACACCGCGGCTGCATGAAGTGAGTCAGCTCCTTGCCAAGCGGGGCTTGAGATGTTAGGTTCCTTTATGCCCCATTTCCATCCCCCTGAGAAGCAGAGGGTGTTTATTGACTGACAGTTCTCCCTGCTCCAAAATTCACACTCTGAAGGGCTAGTCTGAGCTATCGTTTGCAGTGAGTGCTGAGGGAGAGAGACAAATATTTTTTTTATGTCATATTCATAATCACTCTGCTCAACAAATATTATGTACAGATAGTGTTCTAGGATCTGGATGTGTAGCAATGAATCACAAGACAGAGTCCTTGCTTTCTATAAAATAGAAATTATTCCCCTTTAGAGGAGAGCCTTCAAGAGCCTACGTGACTTTCTGCGGTCACAAAACTAGATGGTGGCAGGTTCTCAGCACAGACCGCTGGGACACCAAGCCAGTCATTTCAACAGTGCTGTTCTGTTTTGACTGTCACAACAGGTACCCGCAAGATGGAGTATAAGGGCAGCAGCTGGCACGAGACCTGCTTCATCTGCCATCGCTGCCAACAGCCAATTGGAACCAAGAGCTTCATCCCCAAGGATGATCAGAATTTCTGCGTGCCCTGCTATGAGAAGCAGTATGCCTTGCAGTGTGTTCAGTGCAAAAAGGTACCTGATTGTCCCTTGGACCTTGCACACTCTAGCCGAAGGTGGGAAGTAAGGGGAAAAAGGTATGCCCGTAGGTCAGGGGCAGATCCTTAATAACCATTATCCAGTCAATTGTGGGCTCTGTCCGCCGGGCTCTGTTAGGTTAGAGAAAGAAAAGGAAGCCCGCACGTGTAGGGAGCCATGTCACTCCCGCCTGCCCCTCCACCCTTCTGTGCCCTTCAGGAAGTAGCTTGGTTTGCTTCAGTGTGTCCTCTTCTTTTACACACACACACACACACACACACACACACACACACACACGGGTCTCAACACCATGCACCACCAACTCTGCCCCGGACAGTACCAGTTATAGATCTTGATACAAACTCTTTGGCTCCTGGCCCTTTTATCGACTGAGCTGCTTCACCTGTGGGGGCCCTGCCCGGCTCCTGGTCTGCGGGAAAACAGTGCCGCTGCTGCGCCCCGCCCCGCGTGAGCCTTGGCTAAACGCCTCCCTGCGCGCACCTTTTCAGAGGGCAGTGTATTTATTCTTTTCCTTCAACCAACCTTTCTAATTTCCTTCTGTCTCATTTCCATTTTTTTCTTAACTACTGTTTTAAATTCCATTCCTCTCTCCTTCCCCTCTTATGATTATGCTGGTCGTCTGCCACTTATCCCTTTGTCCTTGGATGGACTCTCATTCCGTGTTTATATCAGGAATCCTCTTCTCTGCTCACTCCCTTTTCGTCTTGTTTTGTTTTACTCATCAAGATCCAAGGAAAATTTGTTGTTATTGCTTTTTCCTCCTTTATCTTCTTCACCACCTCATCGTGCTGGTCAGTAGGGGAAATGAAGGCACACCTCCTTCCAGGCTGCACGCCTTCATGTGTGTGCTCATCAGGACACGCGACAGCACTCCTGCCAGAGGCATTCATGCCTCCCACAGTGACAGGCACTCGGGGGCATCGGGGTCCAATGGGGGAGGAGTCAGACACAGTCTGGGTGGGTGTAGACTCTAAGGTCAAACATTCAAGTACTTACGGACAAGTGTGCCTTGGGGGAAGAACAGAATCTTAACAGAGCATACACCCGGGAGGACCTGAACCAATGCGAGGAGTACGGTCCAGGGCAGAGTTTAGGGAACATTCTCTAAGAAAGCAACATTCGTGCTGAGACATCTTAGCTAGCTAGGGGATGTGGGGTGAGGATGAGGGGACAGCGAGCCCTGACAAAGGGAGGATGAGGGATGTATTCCAAGCAGAGGAAACATCTCACATCGACATGCCTTCTGCAGCCACAGAGATACCTTGTAACCCAACATATTTCATATAAATTCTCTTGCTGGGGGAACATTTAACACAAATGTTAAAAGACTGAAAGACAGAGTGAGAAAGCAAGTTTTACTCTGCCTCCCAAGACGCCCACCCTGTCCCTGCAGCGTAGGAGGCACCTACTCCACACCATCTTTTAACTTCTCCCACAAGCAACAATAGACTGAGCTCCCAGTGGGCGTTTGACAGGTTGTTGCTCGAGGCACAGGGATCTTTACAAATGACTTGCCCGCAGACACAAGGCTGTGAGGAGAGGGGTTAGGATTCGGACTGAGGCCCCGCAATTTTCCCTCCTGGCACCACCTCCCTGCATGGCGAGGAAGCAGTGCTGCCGGTGACACCTCTGCCTTACAGTCCCAACGTCTCTCTGAGGGGCTGAGGGCAGATGCCCTAGTACTGATGTTATGAGCGGGAAAGGCAGGGTCTGCAGCAGTGGAAGGGGGAATAAAGGGTGACAATGAAGTCTGTAAAGCAGTTTTGACTGTTAACCAAAATTGGATGTTTTCTGGATGGGGAACTTGCGCCATCTAGTGGCAATAGCTGGGACTGAGGAAGTGTGCTAAGAGCAGAGGCCACTGTGCCTCTGGAAACTGACCCTCGCCTCTTGCCTCCTCCAGCCCATCACCACCGGAGGGGTCACTTACCGGGAGCAGCCCTGGCACAGGGAGTGCTTCGTGTGCACGGCCTGCAAGAAGCCGCTCTCTGGGCAGCGCTTCACGTCCCGGGACGAGTTTGCCTACTGCCTGAGCTGCTTCTGCGACTTGTACGCCAAGAAGTGTGCTGGGTGCACCAACCCGATCAGCGGTGAGTGAACAGGGGGTCCCTGCTCAGAGTGCGAGGATTGAACAAGGTGTGAGCGTCCAGAGTGCGAAGGTGTGTATGCGGGCAGACCTCGGAAACACTGAGTTCAGCTCTAAAACGCCACAATAAAGCCAGTGGTGCTTGTTTTGCTGATGGAAGGTCTTGCTTTCCATGTGTGAAAAAACTTAACATCTGTTAAGCGTGATACAGCTAATCACAATATGGCGAGGTCGCCTCTATACCTAGAGTCTTCAGGCCTCAGGAAGGTTCTGAATGGGCCGACTTTCTGCCTAACTGCTCCCTCTCCTTGTCACACTGGACACTGCAGCGGGTAAGGACTTCCCCTCCAGCTCACCCAATCACCATGAACCACATGAATAGACTGTCCTCAAGAGGTTTATTATTTCTGTTTTGAGTTATATAATCTCCCAAACTGCAGTCTGTGGGTACCTGACAACCATATAAGCACGATGGACTTAGCAGCTCATCGAAGTCGCAAAGGCGCTCCATAGCCTGGAGGCATGGCTGTATGAGGGCAGAGGGCAACGTTCGAGGCAGTTCTTTCATATCCCTCAAAGGGCTGGGCAAAATGAGAACCCCAAATCTGGATGGCTGGCAGACTAGACATTGGACTCAATGATTACATGTGCCACGGAATTCAATGTGGGGAGCAGATGGCTGGTCAGACGAAAGCGCTGTGCATGTTCACCATGTATTGCTGCACGAATCAGTGACTGGGCTGGGAGGAAAGAGTGTGAAATTCTACTACGGCACAGAAGTTCAATGAAGTTGGTTCCCAGCTCTGTGACAGTCACTTGATCCCTATCAAGAGCAGACGGCAGATACATGCAATATAAACACAGGGCCCAGCCAAACAGTGTTCCTGTATAGTTTTGCAATGTAATTACACACATACGTTCTACAACCCCTCTGTGCGCGTCTTCACTTTCTTTTTCTTCCGGTC
Organism: Pteropus medius; assembly: GCF_902729225.1. Taxonomy (NCBI): domain Eukaryota; kingdom Metazoa; phylum Chordata; class Mammalia; order Chiroptera; family Pteropodidae; genus Pteropus; species Pteropus medius. The sequence continues at coordinate 3,345,282 of NW_024350921.1, read as the reverse complement.
TAGAACTGAGTTTACCTAACTCATCTAACGCACCTGATGTAGAAAGTCTCACATCACTAAAATAATTCTCTCATGTGTAAGCCAGAGCTCATATTTCCATACGAAATGAAAATGTAAAGAAAAGAAGCATTGCCTTTAAATTTTTCTATGTTAAGACATCCAATTGTAGCCATTTATATCCCATATTTTCCTTGCTCACATTTAGAAGGAAAAATGCAGTCTTTTGCCCTAACACACTAATCTTGAAAGCTGTTTTCACAGTAACTTCTGTGGAAATAAATGTTTATAAGTTAAGCTTTATAAATTAATATGATCTACATAAAAATGCTTTTATATGTAAAGTATCAATCAGGTTTGTGTGTTAATTGTAGCTATTACTATTGTAGCACTGAAAAAAAAAAAGAAACTAGAAAAACAGTATGAAAATTTTCCTCCAAAATAGGAGTTAATTCTCTGAAATACAGAGAGTAGATAATGTTCAGGATCCCACAGAGGAATTTTGAAATTACAGCTAAAATGTACTTTAAAACAGAGTCCTAAATAATTGTGCAAGATCGCGAATTAGATTAAATTTCTAATAGATCCATGCTTAGTATTTTTGTCTTGAACAAAATTTACATGATTTTCGTAAATAAATTTGAATTACTTTCTAATAGTTTATGTGCAGTGGTTCACACATAAATACTGTCGATCCTCATAATTCACAGTTCATATTTGCAAATTTGTCTGCTCACTAATATTTATTTATCACTCCAAAATCAATACTCGTGGTGCCCTCACGGTCGTTCACAGTGATGCCAGAGTTGGAGTCATCTGATGCGATCTTTTCCCAGTCGAGGTAGAACGGGCGACATTCTGACTTCTTGATCCAACTCCTGTTGTAAACAAGGGTCCTTTTCATGACATGTATAGTGCCACATTTTTTTTTTTTTTTTTATTTTTTTTTTTTGTGCTTTTTTTAATTGGCATTTCGCCTGTTTAAAATGGCCCCCAAGGACAGTGCTGAAGCGTTGTCTGTTCCTGAGCCCACGAAGGCTATGAGGTGCCTTATGTTTTAGATCAGCTTCCTTGAGGCTTGAGTCACGATGCTGTTGGTCATAAGTTCAATGTGAATGACTCAATTAAATAAGGTATTTTTAAACAGAAATAGACATAAAACAAGCTTACGTGTTGATCGGTTGACAAAAATGTTGGGACCAGAGGCTCGCAGGGACCTAACCCTGTATTTCTCTTGGGAGCAGGAGTTCAGTATTTGCTAATTCAGTGTTCAGTGACTTTACAGAACATCACTATCTCAAGTAAAGAGAATTTACTGTACATACATCTTGTCCTTAGGAGGGTTCATCACCCTGGGGCTGTCTTCGGCTCTCCTATCTATCACTCTTCCCTTTGCTGGCATTTCAAGGAAATAGTAGGGCTTCTAAGAGGAGACTTTCAACCTGAGACAGCTGCCCAGCTTAGCCCCTATCACTGACAGTCTTCGTACACAGAACCTCCCCACCCCGTACCCCACCGCCGTGCTCCTCCTTGCCCCAGATCTACTATGTAGCAGGACTTAACCAGAGGAGGGAGAAAGAAGAAACATGGAATGGTGGAAATGCTGAGGCTTCTGAGCTGCCTCCTGGCTTTTCAGCTAACTCACCGTGCTGAAAAGAAAAACCACTGCAGGCTAGATCTTGGAGGTGTCACAAGTTTGATTCCAGGCCACCACAACAAAGTGAGCATCACAATGAAGCAAGTCAATCTTTTTGCTGGTTTTGCCTTCAATTTGCAAAAAAATGCAGCATCTATGAAGCACAATAAAGCAAAGTGCAATAAAACAAAGTGTGCCTGTATCTTCCAGCTGTTCTACAGCCTTTGCCCCAAGTCACGTTAATGTGTTGCCTAAGCCACTGGTTTCCAAACGTGGCTATGCCTTCAAAACACCTGAGGAGCTTTAAAAATTACTACTGCTGGGGCCATGATTTAATTGGGCATGGCCTGGGTGTTAGAATTTTTAAAATTTTCCCAGATGATTCGAATATGCAGAATAATTGGAGACTCATTGGTCCAAATCACTGGTTTGGTTCTGTCTTAGGGCTAGGCCATGGGTTCAGTGGGTCTTTCATAGCCCTTATCAGGATTAGAGGCAATCAGTATTTTAGTGACATTGGTTATTCCATGTAACTCTTATTTTAAAACTTCTGTTTAGGAAAAGAGAGCTGAAAAGCTTTACTAGTATAGCAGAGGTTGTGCCGTATTAGAGCACAAGAACTTGCATTATAGGACAATTTTGAGTCCAAGCTCTAACTGACTGAAGGGGATTAGCATTAAGGTCTAAGGCTCCCATTGGGAAAGGATTTAATGCCCAACCTCAGCCTCACCAATTAAGTTACAAAAGGAACTAATTGTTAAATGCATTACAGCCTTCTAATGCCAGTCTGAGACCTCAAACTATTATAAATGGAGTACTCAGTGTGGTTACTTTGTTTTTAATATGATAGATGAAACTATATTATTTCTGGAAAGAACTCTTTATAATTGGGATTTGTGACCCAAATTTCATCAGAATCGATCTCAACTCTAAGATAACCTCATGTATTTGATTCCATTTTATTTCAGAGGGCCCAGTGGCAGTACAAATCAACTATATTTTAACAGGCAGCTAATAGACATTAAATATTTGCTAAGAATTTGTGATCAAATAAAAATCAAGCACCCGAATTGAAATGCAGTCCTACTTTTCTTGTTTAAAATTATAAGATGGTTTTCCCTCCTGACCACACATCTTTGTAAGCTGTTCTCACCTATCTTAGCAGCCCCATCTTCCACCCACCTCACTAAACCTCTAAGCCATATGCAGCTCTCACCACCTAAGTCCATGTTTCTGTAGCTTATCTTATGATATCTCACTGTGAGAATGTACCTCCATTTCTCCCCCACCCATATATCATTTCTTCTATTTCTATTTTCTATTAGAAATTTAGTGAGGCCTTTCCTGACATTCCAGAGAAAATTAACATTTTCCTCTTGAATGCTCCCCTTGGCACTTCATTCATCAAATTACAAAATGGTGCCAGACATGAAGCACTCAGTGAAGGAATGAGAGAAGTCAGCTCCCAGTCTCAGGGATTTTCATTCTGGTGGGAAAAACAAATACACGGGAGGCTCTTTATAATTACAATATTTATCATATAGTATTGGAGCCAATGTATATATCCATTTCTTCTCATATTGATGAGATGAGCTCCTCGAGGCTGTGCACAGTATCTGATTTATATCTGGGTTTCAGCACCCAGAAACACACTATCCCTACCACACAGTCCAAACTTTGAAATGGATCAAACCAGAATTCTTTTGCCCGTGCTGATTCTAACTAGCAATATTTTTTCTCTGTTAACAGGACTTGGCGGCACAAAGTACATCTCCTTTGAGGAACGGCAGTGGCATAACGACTGCTTTAACTGCAAGAAGTGTTCCTTGTCACTGGTGGGCCGCGGCTTTCTCACAGAAAGGGATGACATCCTGTGCCCTGACTGTGGGAAAGATATCTGAAGCCAATGCAAATCACTGCTTGTGATACACACAGATTTATATATTTTCTTTCTCAACCAGGCAATATTGTGTTCTGGTTTCCACTGGTCACGCCGAGACTTTCCTCTTGTGCTTCTCAGTGATATTCACGTTTGCTTAAACCCTTCAGTTCTTTGTACTCGTTCAGTCCCAGAAGAGGAGAAAACAACCCGTATGTCAACCTTGGGTGGGAAGACAGTTTTGAATTTTTGGAATCGAGCAAGGCAAATCCAAGTGTAAAAATCCTTTTTAAATCTTTATAAATGTATCTTTCCTTCACTGCATATTTAATTTTTAAGTGCAATTAACATGTCACAACTTGAATGTTTTCCAAACTACATAAGGTAATGAAGAGTTGGTATTTACGACTGTGTGACTTCCTGTCATGTAAAGCCTAAAGCAAGATTATATGGCTTACAATAAAGTTATCCAGAATAAAATCTTTTGCTGGGCACAATGTGTAAAATGATGATTAAACATTAAGGTTCTAAGTATAAACAACGCTTTATTACACGTTCCACTGATCTCTACGTGAAGTGTGAGTTCCGTGCGCCAGGTGAGAACTGAAATGGCATTGCACCTTTTATTTAAAAGAAAGCTTTCAGTCAGCACCACAACCTCTTCCCGCTCTCCTCTCTTTGTTCCTCTCTCCCAGACTCCCTTTGTCTTGGAATTTAATGCTCTGCATTTGAAACAGGAACACAAGCTCCAGTATATGAGCTGATGACAGTGAAGGCAGTTTCGAGGTCACTTTTCTTGACAGAGCTCAGTGCTTTCCCATTGTCACTGATCCACATCACTGACCTGCCTTCTCTTCTGTAAAGTGAAGGACTGCAAAAGGACACAAGCACCTTGAGGCCAGAGATGTATATTCTCAACACCTGAGTAATTTAGGGCATACTGGAAGCCTTCAGTAAGTTTTTCTGAAAAGATCAGACAGACAGTAAAAACAGAGAGAGAGAGAGAGAATCACTGCTGTAAAGAGAATACTCTGAGCTCCTAGGTTGGTAGCAGTCTATAAAATCATCTTTGGAAGCAGACTGTACCACTGGAAAGCACTAGGCCAAAGCTCAGTGACACAGGGCACTGCTTCGTTTTCTTTAGAATATAACAATAGTGACTTTTTGTTCTTAGTTTTCTAAGACAGTACAACACGATCAAATGATATGCTTTGCAAAGAAAACTCGGGGGGAAATCAAGTCCTGTCCATGCTGAGGACATGTGGAATCAATTTCTTCATCTGAGTGCTAGTCACTGTGAGAAACGGTTGATGCCTGAGACAGGCCTTCTGGATTTATAGTTAGCTTGAGGATTTACTTAAAAAGAATTAATCCACCCTCATTAGTTGTTTTTTCATCTTCTATTTCATAATGTAAATGTAAAAGCATTCTTGTAAACATGCTTTTTAAAATAAAAATAGCAAAATTTTTTTAAAAAGTAAACACTTTCCAAATTTCATTATGGAACACTATACTTGTTCCTCATTAAAACCACAGATACACATATCCAGCCTTAAGTCACCCAACTTAAATCAGTGGGGGAGGGGGTTCCACTGCTAGTAAGTAGCACCTCCCTCAAATGACAAGCATTCTGAACAAAATATTTTGTAAAATTTCAAAAGCACTGGAGCATGACCCAAAGCGGGAAGACTGGAGTGGAGTGGACCCTTGAAGAAGAGAATGGCCATGGATGGGTTTTCCATTTTAATGGCTTTTATCCAAGGGCAGGCCCCAATAGGGTAGCTAAATCTGTTAGAAAACCTTCAGTCTTACCAGCTTGAAGAACCAGAGGCTAGAGTTTGGGACATACAGACTTTAGAAAGTAAGAGAGAAAATTCTAGAAAAGAGCCCCAAGTTCTTTGTGTGAAATCCCTATAAATCTTTGGCTGACGACTGACCAACTCCCATCAGCCTGGCCAAAGCTCAGAACTGACTGGGTGGGACTTTGCGAATGGCCGTGTGCAGAGCTCAGCTCACATTCTTTGCAGGGAAATGACCATTTCACTGGGGAAATTGTATGTATATAAACCAAATAACCCAAAGTGTTTGATAATTTCCCTGAAGGCATACAGCAAACGGAGAAACATTTATTCAGGAGAACTGACTGTTTGTTAACAAGAACAGTGAGAGTCTGTGGCATTAAGAGCCACAGCCGGATGCCATCCCAGCCCCACTTCCCAGTTTCATGTGACAGCAGCTCTACTCTGGGACGTCTACTCTGGGTGGGTATGGCCAGAAAGGTGAAGGCTCCTCCTGGTCTGGGGCTCTGCCCCAGGCATGACATGCTGAGACTACTGGGGTTCCTACTGGCCCTGACCCGCCAGCTCGCACTGGACAGGGCCCTCTGAGAGGAGCAGGGGCTGCCAGTTTTCCCCTCCCAGCGCCTACTTGTGGAGGAGGAGTGTTACTCCAGGAGGAGCAGGACACTGTCCAGCCTCCAGTGGAGAGGCAGGCTCTGTGAACTGGTAAGTCAGTGAAAAATTTGCCCCTGAGGGGAACTATCAAAAACAAGAGAGATCTTGGTGGCAAGCAATTAAGAAGGGCCCATAGTTCTATGATACTAGTAGCAAGAAGGAAAATGGCACACCAGCCAGAAGTTTAACAGAGAGAACCAGGGCAAGAATCCCCTAAGAAAGGCCCTCTTGGGATCTCACTTATCCCTGGGGTTACGGAGGACTGTGGGCACAGACAAGGGTGAAGCCACTCAGGAGCTTCCAGAGTGGACGTGGCAGACTTGAAAGCATTCTCTAAGCCATGCACAAATCATCAGCAAAGATCAGAAGTCTTATTAGCTCAAAGTGTTTAAGCAAAACCTCCGGCCAAACACTGGCTAAACGTCTATCATAAATATGTTTAAAGGACTAAAGAAAAGAATTAAAGGAACACATATGATAATAATTACTCATCAAAGCGAGAATACCAATAAGAGATAAACACTATTAAAAAAAAAGAAATGGAAATTCTGGAGTCTAGAAGTACAATAACCAAAGTGAGAAATTCACTAAAGGGACTCAATTGTATATTTGAGTTGGGAGGAAGAAAAAACATGAGTGAACTTGAAGATAGATCAGTAGAGATTATGAAATTTGAAAAACAGAAAAATGAAGAAAAATGAACAGAGCCTCAGAGAAATGTGAGACACCATGAAGTGCACCAACATAAGTAAAATGGGAGTACCGGGAGAGAGAAAAGGGACAGAGAAAGCGTTATAAGAATTAATGGCTGAAAACGTCCCAAAATTTGAAGAAAAAAAACATTAATCTAAAAATTATCCAAGAAGCTCGACAAAGTCCAAGTCAGAAAACGCAAAGAGATCCATACCCAAACACATCATAGTCAAAATGCTGAGGACCAAAGGTAAAGGAAAAAATCCCAAAGGTAGTGAACTGAGATTGGAGTCGCCACATCTGGGGAGAGAGCCTGGAGTTGGAGTGAAAACATACACGAAGTCTGCCTCTGCCTCTGCCCCATGCCCTGTACCAGCTGGGGATCACAATGTCGAATGATATTTCTGACTGCTCTAAAATAATACAATTCTATGATATGCCTTTTTTATTAAGCGAGACTTTTTATTAAACTGTGAAATAAAACACATATGGAAAAGTGCATAAAACATATTAGCAGGTAAAATTACACTGAGAAAAAAGTCAGAATAGTGGTCACTTCTGACTGGGAAGGGACAGGAGGGAACTTTCTAGGATGCCAGAAATGTTCTAAATGATGGTGGGCAAACTGTGGCCCATGTGCTAGATCCTGCACACTGCCCGTTTTCTTAAAGTTGTGTTGGAACTTAGCCACGTTCACTCATTTATGCATGGTGTAACCCACAAGGCCAAAAAAGTCTGCTATCTGGCTTTTTACAGAAAGTTTGCCAACACTTGCTCTTTATTTTGACCTGGGTAGTGGAGATATATAGATGATAGATAGATAGATAGATAGATAGATAGATAGATAGATAGATAGATAGATAGATAGATAGATAGATAGATATTTTTTTATGGTTTCCAATACTGGATGGTTATTTTAAAGCTTTTTTCTTTAAATGTAGCAAGCAAACTTTGCCTGAGTATTACCTGAAAGCACTGGTGATCAGTTTCTACCACTTGGTGTTTCTGCAGCATCTCTCGATCAGTACAGTGCTTCCTTGGCATGCTTTGATAATTCTGATTTATGCTGGTCACTGCCTTTAAAAAATTATCTGTGGGTGTTTCCTGAGCACGTCTTCCTTCCTGCAGAGATGAGCTCCATTGCCTCTGCCACGCTCCCAGGCTGGAAATACTTCCAAGTCACTTCCTGTGTTTCTTTCACCATCCTGGGGCTGTCAGTTTTGGCTACAAGGCTGTATGAGAGCCAGCTTGCTTGCTTGCAACCTGCACCCACTTTGCCTCTTCTTCCTTTCCTTTTCCTGTTCTTCCTATTTTCCCATTCTTTCTTCTTTTGTTCTTCCTTCCCCCCGCAACCCCCATCTCAGCAGGGCAGTTTTACTTCTAATTCACCTTTACCACATGAGATAGGTGCTCTTTGGGGTGGTGGTTTCTAGGTTTCCTATCTTGTGGGGCACGGGTTCAGGCTTCTCTCCTTTACACCATGGTCATCTAAACCATGGCTTGGTTTCAATAGCTCATCAAACAAAATAGCCTACTTTTCCGGGTTCTTGGGTTCTCTTAGATGTTTGCCTGTCAGCTCCTCAGGGCTTTTGATTTTTAAAAATAATTTTTTTTTTCAGCAGAATTGTCCCTTACATTTAAGAAGTCAGAGCAAGTTTTCTTAATGTTTACTATGAGAAGACATAACAATAAACATTTCATTAGTTACTTCCTCTCTGTGACACATTCTATGATGTTGAAACATATTGATTTTATCTGTCAGTGCTTAAGCTTTGATTTAAATGCATAATTACCTTGTAGAAAAAAATTACATATTTATTAGAATTATATACTTAAACATTGTGGCAATATTTAATACTTAGGATATTGTAAAGTTAATAGAATAGCCGTGAAAATCCAGTCACTGAAGTAACTGAAAACAGTTCCCTTATGAGATAGTCACCTTGCTTGGACCTCAAACACAGCAAGCAGCTCACCATGTGTTCGTTGTGACACAATGGGCCTTGAAACTAGAATGATGAGTCCTGTCCCCATTATTCCCTTGGTGAAAGCTGAACCTCTGGATAAACTTTAAAGAAATGTCTGCAGAAGATCTCAGTGCTGTAGGTGGAGAACTTTAGACATTAGCAGAGAAATCCTTGTCAGCAACATAGATGAAGCCCAAGGTGTGTTTAGAACACGTCACTGAGTTGCACGAACGGACACGATCCAATCTGTAAGCAGAGGGCTTCCCTCAAGTCACAAATCATCCTAATAAATGAAACTCAATTCCTTTTGAAAAGATGTTTTTAAGTTAGTTATATTAAAGCGGAATAAAAGTGGTATTTGTATCAGTTAGTCATATTACTTTAGAAAACAGCTCCAGTATACATGTGTAGTAGTGGCAGAAAACTTATAATATTTAAAATACAAAGTCAATTCTCAAACATCTTAGTGATGCTTATTCCATTCTGAGTGGCAGAAAACTTATATTATTTAAAATACAAAGTCAATTCTTAAACATCCTTAGTGATGCTTATTCCATTCTGAGGTCACCTCTTATTTGCTGCCTGGCCATTAAAGGCCAAACTGAGGGGGCTCAGAGATAAGTATAAGATAAAAGTACAGAGAAATAAGATCTACAAGAAACTTAAGGATCAGAGTGAAATCCACCTGCTGGACAGAGGAAATGGAAACTCAGAAAGAATAAAGCTTACTCACGACTACACAGAGGCTGACACACTACAACTCAGGTCTCCTGACTCTTAGTCTATTGTCCTGAAGGAGATTTTCTGATGGTCGTACAAAGCCAACTGCTATAAATTTTTAAGTAATATACATTTCTTCTCTCCATTAGCCAAGTTGACCGTCCTTATGAATAACTGCTTTTGTAAAAGCTGCTGCCATTGTACCCTTTACCCCCAGGGTGGGGGTGGCAGTGGGGTGTTGTAGTAAGGAACCTATCTCTGGTTAGAGCATGGGCTCTAGGTTTTAGTCACTGTTCTGCCACCCACCAACAGCATGCATTTAGAGAAGTCGCTTTCCCTTTCTGGGCACCAGCTTCCTCTTTTGTAAAATCAAAGTGCTGGGTTTCATTTTGTTTACAGTCTGAAAAAAAAACTAGAAAAATCCATAATTGACTTTTGGTAAGTTTGAATTTTTTATCTAAAATAAATGTTCTTACATGTGAAGATAATTATGAAAGAAATACCATCTCTGAATACGAGGTTTTCTGAAACACTGAGAAGGAAATATCACACAAGGCACCTGCCAAAATGTACACAAACTAAAAAACTGACCTTTCTATGAGTGTCAAAAGGAACTGAGAATAAATAAATCTGTTACAAAATTAAGAGCGGTGTCGTTTCATCCCCAGACACTTATTAGCAGTTATACAATTAGAAGCATATGAATAAAAAAATCTACCAGGTTCTAAGGGATCTTCTAAAAGAAAAACCCATTCTGTTTTTGATTAGTTTCCTCTAGTACACAGAATACTCTGATTTAATTATTAAAAGTTCTTCAGACTGCTTCTCAAATTACCTGAATGTTTAGACTCAGTCAATTGGGATTAATAAAAGGGTAAAACCCCTTGAGGGCAGAGACCACATCTTATCATTCCAACTTCTTGTTTAGAGTGGGAAAACACAGTACATCCCTATTGAATGAATGGCATGTTTGTCCAGGGAGTTTTTTTTTTTTTTTTTTTAAATTAAGAAAATAGAGAACTGTTAACTTGACATTCTAATTAGAATGATAAAACTCCAATATATTTTTGAAGCGATATGCCTTAAGTAACACTGGAAATGAGTGAAGTCCATAATGATAAAGGCAGAAGGAACAGCACATAATCACTGTCCTCTAGCTGATAAAGTTGTTTCCTACATGGGTACCAGTTAGCAATTCTGCCACTACTACACATGCATACTGGAGCTGTTTAAGTGAATGGGTTGGTGGAGGGCGGGAGCCTGGGTTCTCCCTGTTGGGGTGGGAAGTTTCAAACAAGCAGAGGAGGTCTACGATGATACCTATGGTAGTGGATTAATAAGTTGGAGACATCATCATGAATTCATGCTTAGCTTATTATAGACAGGTACATATAAAAATGTTTACATGGGTATATACCGGGGTTGATACACACACACACACACACACACACACACACTCGCATACACTCACACATCTATTTCCTGTCAGTTGAGAAGGCCTAGAAGCAATAACACCACAGTATCAATGAGCACACCTAGTGCTCAGAACTTGGGTTCTAATACCAGTCTTCAGTAAAATGAACCAGGACTCCTTGGAGAAATGGCTGAGTCTAGGCCTGGGGCAGGAAATATACAAGACGAATCTGGGGCATCTTGTACTGCCAGCAAGTAAGGAAGTGCTCAGAAGAAACCACAATGATGAGGTAAGTCAAAGGGACACAGGAGCCAACTGAAAGAGTTTTCAATGGTCAAAGCTAGAACAATCTGAGAAAAAAAAAGCATTAGATTATAACCAAAAGTATCTGAGTCCACCCTGACATATTAAATGACTGAGGGAGAACAGATAAATCTCCTGTGGAGAATTCTAAATAATTTGTGTAGATATTTGGCCTGCAAGGTGGAAGCTAACTCCCCTCTCCTTAAGTGACTTCCTTCCAGAGTGCAGTATGAAAAGGAGGACAGACAGTAACTCTGTTAACCTGACAAATACTGCCTCAGCCAGATGACTGATTTACTCGAAAGTGGTAGTCATGTTGATAGTATGTACTCTTGATATAATGTGATGAAAGTGGCACTTGACCTCTGTGATCTTCCCCACCAAACCCATAACCCTAATCATGCAAAAAACATGAGGCAAATTCTAATTAAGGGGCATTCTACAAAATACTGAAACAATATGCTCCAAAACTCAAATATTTAAGGTGAGTCTGAGATGAGGGAGTTATGAAGACTCAACATAAGGTGGTATATCCCGGGACAGAAAAGGGACGTTAGGTTAAAATGAAGGAAATCTGAATAAAGTTATGGACTTTCACTAACAATAACGTATCACTACTGATTCATTTCAACAAATGTACCACTGATGTGTATTAGTAACAGGAAACTGGGTGTGCAGTATATGAAAACTCTTGGCATTGCCTTGGCAATATTTCTGTAAAACTAAAACTTCTCTAAAAGGTTTATATTTTATTTTTTCAATATGTAGCAGGGCAGAATAGACATAACACAGAAGGCTTGGCTAGATATGGTGTTTTTATATTGGTGAAAACTTTCACCATAACTGGTATTTTTTCATTTCCTAAGGTTTTTAGTCAAAGAAATATATTTTAGTTCAAACTATATACCTAAAGGCTAAAAAATAAAACACTTGGATAATTTTACTAGAGGTAAAAACATCTTTGGTGCTATCATATACTTAATTACCTAGACTTGTTTCTTTTAACACAACAGTTGGTTAAGTCTGAACACTGCTAACAGCTTCCACTTTCTCTTAGAATGAAACCCCAAGTCCTTACCTGGCTTACATGCTCGGGCTCCTGCCTACCTTCTTTAACTCCATTCTATACCACCCTCTCCACCCATTTTCACTGATTTGAGCCCCACGAGTCTTGTTCTAAAAACCTAATCAGTGTCAGGGCTTTCCCGTGGCCCTAGAGTCTGGTATCTGTTACCTAGTGCTGCGTAGTAACTCATCCCCCACACTTAGTAGCTTACAACCCCTAATTCTACTCACTCATGATTTGGGGAGTCGGCTATTTGGGCTGGTCTCACCTGGGACACTCACACAGTTATAGTCACCTGGCATGAAGACTGAGGATGGGTGACCGTCGGGTGAGACATGTTTTTCTAGGTATTTTCAAGTCATGGCTGCGGCAGGGGCCCAAGAGTGACAGTAGAAGCATTTGCTTGATCAAAATCTACCATATGTAGGCTACTTTTCCTGAAAGCTTTCCATAGCTGACTCCCCTTAAAACATTGTCTTTTCAGAGGTCTTTCCTAACCACTGCATTCAAGGTGGCTCCTCATCCTCCCCTCCATCCCTACTCCATTGCTTGATTTCCTTTCTCTCATTATGATCATCCATTACTCACTGTCCACTTGCTTATCTTCTCTGTAGGAGCAGGAACTTCGTTACTTCGCATCTTTATTTTGTTCTGCCACAATAGGGAAGATAACCAAGTTCAATAGCACCCAATCTGAATTGAAATAAGGTGGTTTTTTTTTTGTCGTCTCTTCTCCATACAAAAAATGAAGGATCTACTTTTTAAGTTCAACGTAGAAGGTTATCTGAGGCTTTTCCAAGTTAATCTAGAGCTTCGCCATCCAACATTAAGATACCAGTTTAGAAATTAACTTTTTTTAAAGATCACCAAAATGCAAATAAGCCTTCCACTGAATCTCCGGTTTGTCCCAGTTGATTAAAAGAAAGCTCACAGGGGACGAGATCCAGGAGACTTGTTTCCACCCCTCCAAGTGCAGTGGCGGTCTGTGTGCCAGCTCCTGGATGTCCCGAACACCAAGCCACTCTAAACACTCTCCCCTCCACAGGAGGGCCCAGGATGGGATCGTGCCTGACCCTAACCAATCCAGGTCCAGAAGGTTTTACCATAAAGAATGACACCTTTCAATACAGTTTACGCAAATAAAAAGAGATTGAGCCATTAGAGTATTTTTCCACTTTATTTTTTTATGAATGACAGACCTACCCGATAATTTTATTCAGTTTATTTAAATAAGGATAAGGCTACTTAAAACTTTTTACATACAAAATTGTACATTACAAGGTTAAACTTTCTGTACTGAATTACAAAACCTGCACAGGCATTTAATAAAAGAGCACACTTAAAAACATTTTAACCATTTTGTAGCCTCTAAAAATTACTGAAGTTCCACAGTAGTAAATAGAGGAAGCTCTTACATACATATGATTTTATCTATTGGCAGTTTTACTTAATGTAAGTTTTAAAAGGTCATTGCTATTGAATGAGTCTCTAGATTAGTTTTAGAACCCTCTCTCAAAACTTAAGTCAATCAAAATATTATTTCAAATAATAATGATAATCCTAAAGAATGTTAATATTAGCAAAAATATTATGGCCTCATAGTTGTAATTGAATCAACTTTCCAAAGTGCCTGGATGCTGTCGAGGTTAATAAAGCTATTTTGGTAAACGGTGCTGCCGTCACAGCCACCGGGAAGCAACTGAGGGCCCTGGTGCGGCAGGGCCATGAGACCCTCCGGAACTCACGCAGCAGTCCATGACCCCCCCACATGCAAGAGGACTGGGAGTCACCTATCTTCACCCTCTCAGTGAATGAGAAGGGCCAAGCAATAAAACTCGCAAATCTAAGCCTGAAGCTTAGGACCGACAGAAAGGAGGAAGGAGATGGAAGCAACGAAAGTAAAAATATGGCAAAGGAAGATAAGGAAAAAGAAAACAGGGAACTAAGAGGGAGAGGAAGAGAAGAACAAGACTACCTGCCAATGGCAGGAAGTGGTAAAGTGCCTGTAACTGCACCTCCTTCGAAGCCGCTCACTGACTCCAATGCCAATCACTCGCCTACCGCAGCAGTAAGAAAAACGAGCTTTATTGAAACATAGAATCAAGAGCAACAATAGTAACCCATGCTAGTAAGTAAAGTGTGTTCTGAAGTTGTCAGCCATTCAAATCAAGTCCTTCTCAACTTCAAAGTTCACCAAAGCAACATGTCAAAACTTAAGATTCCCAACCCTTCTGCTTCTGACTCCCATCATTCAGCAGGTTTCATGTGGAGAAAGACGTTCAAGACAAGCTGTATCTCTACACCTTGAGAAGGCACAGCACTCTAAGATGTTGATATGTAATACATAGCACATGGTTTAGCGCTTTCCCACATTTCTAACTCAAAATAGCTCAAGAATATGCTGCTATATGAGCACTGACTCTGAATGTTCATAATATAAACTTCAATTTGAAGCAACAAAGTTACACAGTTCAGCTGTTATTAGCAACCTACTTTGTAAGTTAAATATACAAATTAAAAATTGATTTTGAGTAACTAAAAATAAGTTTCCACTGACTTAAAACTGTCAAATGGCTAATTCTCTCTTAACTAAGAGAGAAATGAAGATGAAAGCAGAAGAATCAACTGAATACAAAATATAATTTGTCATTCTACCCTAAAATCTGCACTTTTTAAAATATCAACATAGTTATGTATAAGATTACATTTGTCCTTCAGCAACATTACATACATCGGTTCTGCAGATAATTATCTACTAAATGACTGACCATTACATTAACAATTCATGCAACACTTATTTAGCATGTATCGATTTTGTCTTACGTGTACAGATTTATAGTCGGGACAAAGGCAGAATGGCTAAAATCTGTAGGGTTAAAGTTTTAGTACAGTACTTACCTGCAAGGCTGAATTAATTTTTTGTAAGGCTATTCAATAGCTGAACTAAAATGCTTCTTTTAGCAAATCAAGAGGAGTGAGACTGCTTGAAAAAGCACTGAAATGCAAACCCCAATTTGAAGATCAATCACACAGAGAAAAAGTATAAAGTAAACTTTGCACTAGGTTAGAAGCACAGAGCAGAAAAGTGGACACTAGAACTCACGAACATAAGGTGCACCCTAGTTTGCAACCAACTTCCGTTATACAGTTGAAAGGAAAACACCACCTTAACACAAATACAAAACCTCAGGAGATACCCGTGTGTGAGACAGCCCTGTGGGAAGCTGTCCACGTCACACCAGCAGGCAGCCCTGGCCGGGTGCCGCACTCCTCTGCTCTCACTGGTCTGACTTCTGACTTCAGCGTCTCCTCTTGCCTCCTCCGCATCGCACTGGACTCTTAAGTTCTAGAATTCTACCCCCTTCTTATTCTCTAAACTTTCTACCAACACGTACCATCTCTGACATGATTATTTCACCTGAAGATTTAAAAGTCAGCTTCACTAAGCACCTAGGAGGGAAGACATCTGAGCTCGCAGGCTGAGCTTGCAGGCTGCTCATGAAAAGAGGAGGCAGGACTGCTGCGTGACAAGAACATTCTAAAGGGTGGACCAGGAACGAGACTGACCAGTCGACTCACAACAAATCAATACTGTTATGACTTCAAGGGAAGAAGCGGTAGTAAGCACTGATTTCCCTTTTGATTTTTATTGGAAGTAGCAATATAAGCACTTACAGAACAGCAATTTTATCTGTATATTCTGAGTAGTTTATTGGCAGCACTGCGAATATGCTTTTCTCGGTGAACTTTGAGGATGAGTTTGGTAGTATTCACCAAAGTATTGTGAAGAACTGTTATATGCTCTTGTTTGGAAAAAGATAAAAATTGTGAACTTCTAAAATATTTGAGTTTTTAAAAAAATCTCAAATTCCTCCAAAGACTAAAACAGACTAATGAGAATAATTCCTAAAATTCACTGGATGCTTTATACCAGACTTGCAGCTACTGATTTGACTAGGGTCAATAAAAATGACTTACACTGAACCACTCATTTAAAAAGAAATTCTTTCCTAATCAGGGAATGAAAGGCAAGATTTTTTTTAAAAAGGAGGGGAGGTTTATTTTATTTATTTTAAACCTAATTTTAAACCTCTTAAGAAAATTCCACAATAATCAAGATCTCTGTAAATACTGTCAATATATGGGAACTTGTTTGAAAAACTAGTTACAGTTATATTTACATTTTTGGAAACTTTCCTTCATGGCCATGTAACGTGTTGTATCTTCCTCTTTGCTTCTGGGGGCTTCAGGTTATTCTGAAAAGATATGAACAGAAATCAGTTTATACTTCTAAAAATGTCAGAGGATAACTTAAACATTTTAAACCACTCTGTTTATTACCAATGTACGAATGGTAGATCACTGCTGCCATCTGGTGGGAAAATATTTTAGGAGATTGGGGTAAAAAAGCAAGCCTCCTCAGCTCCCATTTCCCACTGTGGTTCCCCAATATTTGCATGTTAGAATCACCCAAGGCACTTACAAACATGCCTGGGTCTGGGTTTTATTCCAGAACCAATCAGATCAGAACCAGTTAGATCAGAATCCACAGAAAGTGGAGAAGAGGTGCCGACCTGTTTTTTGGATGCCCCTCCAGGTGACCGAAAGCCACCCTCAAGAGTTGAGGACCACTGGTACGGCTGAAACTTATTGGATTTTGTTAACCAATGTCACCATAAAAAAATTAACTTAAAAAAAAAAGAGTTGATGACCACTGACTGCTGCAGAGCTGCTTCCTTCCTGCCTAGCCCACATCCTCCCTCGACCTCAAAATCCAAGATCATAATATGAGAAAAGATTTTTTTTTTTAAATCACATCTCTGAAAGAGTAAATATTTCCTGAGTAGAAAATGCTTTAAGAGAATGAAAAACAATTCTCGAAGCTCACTCCTTATTGCCATATTTGAGGTCTGGATTCTTCTCCCCACTCCCACCTGCCACCCTCCTTCTCTCTTCCACAAAGGTAACTGAGGTAAATTTGGAGGTAGTGTGTGCTCTGAGGCCAAAAAGGCTGGAACGCAAACTGCAGTATGGCCACTACTAGCTCTGGAACCCTGGAAAATGTATTTAAACTATCTAAGCTTCTGTTTCCTTATCTGTGAAATGGAAATAATTATTGTGCCCACTTCACAGGGTTACTCAGGATTCACTGAAAGAATTCAACGAATATAAGAATGCAGGGCTGGTCAGATACACCAAAGTCTACCATTTTAGAACGTCTGAACTACTCTGAGTGTCGATCCCTCTGACACACAATTTGAAGATGATAATAAAGCCAAAGTGTATACTACAGGAACGTGCTATACACTGAATATGTATGTGTACCGCCTCCCCCCAACCCCCCTGCCCAAAGTCATATGTTGAATCCTAACCCCTAGTGTGATATTTGGAGGCGGGCCTCCGGGGTGATCAGGTCATGAGGGTGGAGCCCTCATGAATGGGATCAGACCCCAGAGAGCTCCCTTGCCCCTTCTGCCACCTGAGGGCACAGGGACAAGCAGTCAACTATGAGCACGAACGTGGGGTTTTCACCAGACACTGCATCTGCCAGTGCCTTGGTTTTGGACTTCCCAGCCTCCAGGACTATAAGAAGTAAATGTTCATTGCTTGAGCCATCCAGTCGATGGTATTTTTTTGTTATAGCAGTATGAATGGACTGAGACAGGAATAAAGGCTATAAAACTGTTGATGTTTCAAAAGTAAAATCACTTTTCTGAGGAGCCTAGGGAAGGGCTAGATAGATAGGCAATATATATAGAGAGATAAATGTATCATCTCAAATTAAATCCAGGCATCCAAATGCTTAAGTATAGTAGAGCATGACACAGTTATTCCCACAAACATCCTCTATCCCTCCAAGAATAGGGACATTTGAAGGGCAGGGGAGACAAGTGGTAAAGCCTAAAGCCTCTAGTGTGGTTTCTTTGTTTATTTAATTTATTTAAGGCAAGGCAACCCTTGGTTGACCTCACAGATTGGAAGGACCTTGTCAGCTTACAATCCTTTATTTTTTAATTCTTTTTACGCCTACAGCACCTGGTCTTCCTAGGTGGTCTCCCATCCAAGTACTAACCAGGCCTGACCCTGCTTAGCTTTTGAGATCAGTTGGGATCGAGCTTGTTCAGGGTGGCATGGCTGTAGACTTAGTTTGGTTTTCAAGTAAGTGTGTAACAGACAAGCTAAGGCAAAGCTCTAAAATGCTACTTAATAAATGTGTGACTCTAGACAAACCACTTGACATTTCTCTCTTTTAGTTCCAAGACAGTTAATGATTATAAGTAAGAAAAATCAAGAGAAAGTGTCCAAGAGATTTACATTTTAAACAAACAAAAAAATAGAGTGCACTTTAAAAAACATTAGTTTATCATCATGAATTTTAAAGTTCCAGGGTGGGAGAACATCTCTTATTAGCAGGAAGTTACCCCACACTTACCACGGCCTCAGCTTCTTCTTTAGGGGCAGCTCGCTTTAACTTCACAGGAGTAGTTCCAACAGGGGACAAAGGCGGCGACTTCACAGGGCCGGAAGGACTTTTCCTATGCGTTAAGTCATGGTTCTGTTTAGTGTCATTATTAGTGTGTTCCATTTTATTGTTCGTAGGCAAATTGGAAGACAAAATTAGGGGTGAAACACTTGAAGAGGAATTTGATAATTTTCGAAAGGCATTACTGGTAAAGCTTGCCTGAGGGGGAGGCTTGAGTCGATCATTATCCCCATTCTCTGTCTTTTTCACTTTTATGCTTGTACTTGTTGAACTTCCATCAAACACAATGAGGGGTCTTTTCCTTAGCCCATCTACAGTGCTACTCCTGAAATCAAAGAGATGTATTCATGAAAAATAGCATCTGGAATGGCAAAGCAGTTCACTAGAATGCAGAGTTAAAACAACGACCAAAAAAGATTTATTGGTAAGACTAAGTTATTGTAAGTGGGACTACTGGAAATGAAATTTTCTATGTTCACTTCTAAATGAAATCATAATTTCCTAGTGCTTTAAAGTTTAAATACTTATTGACATAAAACTTAAAGGTAGTTTTATTGTATACACAATAGTTATTTTTAAAACATCAAGTGACCAACTAACCCTAGAACTTAAAGCAGAAAGTAACTAAAAAAAATTTTAATTTTTAAATACCGCCATCTTATTGATAGGGCTATCTCGATGATGTATCAATTATTATTTAGAAAGAATAAACTATAAAACTATACCAAGAGCACCACAGTAGCAGTCTATAAACAATCAGAACATTCTATTCTATTCATTAGTCTCTAAAGCCAAGGCATTTTCTAAACTAACTGTAACATATGCATAATTTTAATTTTAAAGTTTATCAAGTCTTCACGTTTAGTTTCTGAAAACCTAATTTCCATTCTTAATCATAAAGAGAATAAAAGCATTAATCTGTTCATTATTCATTATACCCCAAGTCAAACAATAGATTTATGATAAGAATCTTTTAATTAAACATGTTACAAGGACTTGAGCAGGAAGAACAGTTCAGCCTCGCGACTCAAAGCGTGGTCCAAGAAAGCAGCTTCAGCTCCATGTTGGGAGCCTCTAAGAAATGCAGAATCCAGGGATTCCACCTGCACCCATTCAGAATCTGCCTTTTGACCAGATCCTACACAACTGGCCAAACTCACCAATTCTTGGGTCGCCACTGAACATCATTTGGTAGATGAAAAATAAGCTCACTGTACACCCACTGCCATTGCAGAAGGGACACAGAGGGACTTAGAGCAGGGCATAGCACCTTGTGAGAGTTCAATCTAAGATTCAAGAGGTGCACTGAGAAACACAGCACCAAAGATCTAAATCTAGCTCTGTGTGACCTGGGGTATGTAACAAACCTTCTCTGGAACTCAGTTCCTTCAGGACAAAATAAGCGACTCAACAATATCCGATGATCTCTTAGATCCTTTTGGCTTTAATGCTCTTATACAAGAGTCAATTTTTTTTTAATGGAGCCAAAGATCCTTTCTAAAACAACACTGAGGGACTGAAAGAACTTGTAATATGAAGTAAAATATAACAGTATTGAAAGTTTTGATTAGGACAATGTGCCTGAATGTACAGATCAAGAAGAAAACATTTGCTTAATAAGAGTTAATAATAGTAAATGAAAGAAATATACAGCATAATCCAGATTTATGAAAGCTAACATAGCTAATACAGCCTGCATCAACATGTAACCGCCAAGCTAAAATGATGCTCTATCTGAACTGAATGTGTTCCTGATCAAAAGTGAGACTGTACACATATTTATTTTCCAAAAGACTATGAGCATACATGTTGTATTCTTCAACTATCCTAACACTTGTAGAATAATCTCTCCACCAATGATGCATTTTTCTTTCTAACTAGAAATTAAAACCACTAATCAAATCACTGTTAGCACTATCCCTCTTCCCCGCCCTCCATCTTTCCCACTGTCTCTAGCGCACGGTCTGTGACAGTACTCTACGTACAGAAGGCTCTAGAAGACAATCCAGTAAGTAATCACTAGAACCCACTTACAACAAAAAACACACAGAAAAAAAATAACAAGCCCACTTAGGGATCTTTGGACTCTGTCCTCATTAACTAACCAGCTCCACTGACTGATCAAATGTGACTTTCTTTAAAAAAGGAAATTCATTTGCCTGTGGTTTTAGAAATATTTTCTAAGATTTAAAAATTTTAAAGTATTCCTGAAGCTTATGACAGTCTCTTCATTTCTTTATTATTCAAAGATCTGAATATGATCATATCAATAGATGCAGTCTGGAAATTGAAACAATCATCAAAAACCTACTAAAAAGTAAAAGTCCAGGACCAGATGGTTTCACCAGTGAATTCTACCGAACATTCAAAGAAGATTTAATACCTATTCTCGAACTCTTACAAAAAAATCGAAGAGGAGGCAATGCTTCCCGACTCATTTTATGAGGCCAAAATCACCCTATACCCAAACCTGGTAAAGATAACACAAAAAATGAAAACTACAGACCAATATCTCTCATGAACACAGAAGCAAAAATACTAAATACTAGCGAACTGAATACAGCAACATATTAAAAAAGATTATACACCGTGATCAAGCGGGCTTCATCCCAGAGGCAAGGGGATGGTTTGACATACGCAAATCGGTTAATGTGATACACCACATAAATAAATTAAAAAATAAGAATCATATGATCATATTAATAGACACAGAAAGAGCGTTCAACAAGATACAGCATCCATTTATGATCAAAACACTTAACAAAATCAGTATAAAAGGACAATATCTTAATGTAATAAAGGCCATATATGACAAGCCCTCAGCCAGCATTATACTTAATGGTAAAACACTAAAAACCTTCCAAGATCAGGAACAAGACAAGGCTGTCCCCTATTGCCACTGTTATTCAATACAACATTGGAGGTCTTAGAGAGTGCAATCAGGCAAGAGAAAGATATAAAAGGCATCCAAATAGAAAACGAAGAAGTCAAACTGTCACTATTTGTGGATGACATGATTCTCTAGATAGAAAACCCTAAAGACTCCACAAGAACACTACTAGAAATAATAAGCAAGTACAGTAAAGTTTCTGGTTACAAAATCAACGATCCAATCAAAAAATGGGCAGAGGACCCGAAAAGACACTTCTCCCTAGAGGACAAATGGCCAATAATTATATGAAAAGATGCTCAACATCGCTAGCTATTAAGGAAATGCAAATCAAAATCGCAATTTGATACCATCTCACACCTGTTAGAATGGCTATAATCAATAGGACAAGTAATAAGAAATGTTGGAGAGGATGTGGAGAAATAGGAACCCTCATACACTACTGGTGGGACTGCAAATTGGTACAGCCACTATGGAAAACAGTATGGAGGTTCCTCAAAAAACTAAGAATTGATCTACCATATGATCCAGCAATTCTTCTACTTGGTATTTACCCCAAAGACTTGAAAACTCATATCCAAAAAGATATTTGCACACTCATATCCAAAAAGATATTTGATGTTCATAGCAGCATTATTCACAGTGGCCAGGACATGGAAGCAACTGAAGTGTCCTACGATAGATGATTGGCCTAAGAAGCTGTGGTACATATATACAATGGAATATTAATCAGCCATAAGAGATGAAATACTGCCATTTGCGACATGGATGGACCTTGAAATAATCATAGTAAGCGAAATAAGCCAGACAGAAAATGTGGAAAATCACATGATATCACTTATATGTGGGATATAAACTTAAAAGCAACAAATGAACAGGACAGAGATACATGGACAATGGACTAGTGGTTACCAGAGGGGAGTGGGGAGGGGGAAAAATAAATAAAATATTAAAGAAATAAAGGTAAAACCCCACAAAAACACAAACATGCCAAAAAAAAAAAAAAAGAAAAAGAAAAAAAGTGATCTGAAGGGTCTTACTTGACTCCACTTCTTTCTCACACTTTAGCCTATCATGTTGGCTCTACCTCCAAAATACATCAGACTCATCCATTTCTTACCAAGTCACTACTACCTTAGTCAAAGCCAACCCACCTACTAGTGCCTAGATTATAGCACAACCTCCTAATTGGTTTCCCTGTTCTCCTTCCCCCACCTTAAATCACTTCTCAGTACAGCAGCCAGTGTGATCTTGTTAAAATATACCTCAGGTGGTGTCATCACTCTCCTCAAAATCCTCCAGAGTAGTTTCTTAGCTCAAAAGTAAAGCCAAAGTTCTCACATTGACTTAAAGAGCTTTACACAGGATCTGACAATCTCTTCTACTCACCACCAACAAACCTTCCCTCTGCTCTCTGGATTCTCTCCACTCCTGCTCTGATGGCCTCTTTGTTGTTCCTGGCATACAATGGGCACACTCCTGATTCAGGTTCTTATATTCTACCTGGAATGCTAGCTTGCTCTCTACTTTCTAGACGTCTCTCTACTAAAATTTCTCAGTGAGGTTGTTCATGGCCACTTTACCTAAAACTGTAATATTTCTTCCTTAGCATGTCACCATGTAACTTACCACGTATTTTACTTAACTTTTTAAATTATGTTTTGTCCATTTAAAATATGAGCAGGGAATTTTTTGTTTTATTCATGTCATACATACAGTATCTGGACTCAATAAATAGTTGTTAAGTAAATAATTTTTTTTAACCTAAGTTGACCTGGGGGACAAAAAAGAAAAGCAAAATTGTTGAGTCATTTAAGATGCAAACCAGAACCACTGAAAAGTACCTTCTAGTTTCGTTTTTTAGCTCCTGTTGTTCTCTTTTCTTTTCCATCATTTTCCCCCATCTATTCTTTGGCAAGTCTCTTTGAGGCAATGGTATTGCATGCTGAACATAAAGATCAGTAAGATTGTCTTTGTTTATTCTTACGTCATTTTCGACAGCTATGTTCTTCTGCAGAAAAAGAAAAGGTAATTTCAAAACAACATCCTTCATATTAATAACCGACCAACTACTTACCTAACAATGCAAAACACTACTGCTTGAATAACAAATTATAAAACCATTTTCACAATTAGACGTATGCATAAGTGTCCTATATAATGCTGCAAGGAGCAGTATTATAAATAGGTTAATCTTGTAAATATTAGGTTCAGCCTCATCTTAAAGACAATTGGCCATGTCCTCAGTGTGACAAGGACTGCTATCCACGACTGCTTAGCCAACATACCAAGCAATAAGAGTTATTTCCAGTAGCATCATCTTAATCTGTGAAGGGAACTGAAAATGGAGGACTGCCTGAAGAAATCAGACAAGAGAAAGCTAAAAATGATAACAATTAGTACATTCTGTCAAAAAAAAAAAAGTTATCTAGTGTTACTATCATGATCAGATTAGTGGGGTGAAGGTGGAACTCTGCATATTATTTCTCGTTTATTTACTACTCCTTCTTAAATGGAAGATAACTACCAAGATTTCAAATGGCCCTATGAATGGAAACTGCAGTCCCCTGACCAATGACTGTACTGATTAACACATCATTAGAATCTGCTCCTGTTTTCACCAATTCTTTCAAGTAGCTTCCAGTCATTACCCAACCACTCCTATCTAAATCATTTCATTCTCCTTCATTTTCCAATCCGTTCTCAACATCATGGAAGACATATAGCTTGGATTTAGGTTTATGAAGATGGAAATGAGATCTTGGACTCTTCAACTGCCATTCAGAAAGGCCTGGAAACATTTGTGTTCAGTAGAACTGACAAAACAAATCTAATTTATGTCCTGTGATAAATTTATCCTAATTCCTTTATTTCCCTCTAAAACTTGAAAGCACAAAATTTACTTTTCTCTCTTACAATAGGCAATTCGTTATTATCAATTTTCACCCTGTACTCACTCAGAGGTACATGGAAGCCCTGGGGTTCACTTGGACCACATTCCCAGAGAATTCAAAGGCAGTTAGTTTGGGAAAAACTGCTCCAGGGTAGAGGTGCTCAAACTGTGGCTAGCCCCTGGACCAGCAAGAACTTGTTAAAAATGCAAAATTTCAGGCCACACCCCAGATCTACGAAATCAGAAACTCTGGGGATGGAGGATAGCAACCTGTGCTTTAATAAACCCTGGAGTGATATACCTAAAAAGTTTGGCCACCACAGGTGAAAGGCAGCTGACATCACTTAGCAGGAGGGATTGAAGGAATTACAGAGTACAGTATTGAAGTGAAAACATA
Organism: Pteropus medius; assembly: GCF_902729225.1. Lineage (NCBI taxonomy): Eukaryota > Metazoa > Chordata > Mammalia > Chiroptera > Pteropodidae > Pteropus > Pteropus medius. The sequence continues at coordinate 3,320,490 of NW_024350921.1, read as the reverse complement.
AAACAACAATATGCTACTTAAAACCCCAGGGAAACGTTCAGAATTCTCTACCACCTTAAACAAAATCTATCACTTTTTTATCTTATTTTTCATCTACTCTCAGATGCCACGTTAGCTGAAAAAGAGCAAACGCTACATTGAGAGCCAGGAGCCCGGAATTCTCCTCCTAGCTGCATCATTTACCGCATTTACACATGGTGTGACCTTAAATAAGTCACTTCACCTCTCTTAGGACTCTGTTTCCTCATCTTTAAACAAGTATGGAGAATGGGCTATTTCTCCGATGCTTTCCAGCCTTGACAGTCCCTCATTATTACCCTTCATTTCCATTCTTCTACAATTCCTCCCCCAATCTCTCCTTCGCTCAGGCCCTTGCTTACATACGAGCCGTGGGGGTCGCCTAGGACTCCTCTTTCCCAGCCACCAAGAACCGAAAAAGGTAAGTCCTAATTCCCAGGAATTCTTGATATGCCAAAGATGTCTCTTTTCCGGATGGGGGCGTGGGGAGACCTGGTGGGTATCTGTGCGGGATGGAGAGTGGCCCAAACCCAACCGGAGGAGCGACGCCGGCGGGTGTGTCCGCCGCCACTGAGGATACTTGGTGCAGACTCCGGCCTGAGCACCTCTCCCAAGTAGGCCCACCCGCTCCGGCGCGCCCGACCTGCTCCAGCGTGAGGAGAAGGAACTCCTGGGACAGCAGCTCCGGGTGCAGCAGCAGCTCCGAATCCGTACAGTTACGACCGCCCACATCCCCCGCCATCGTCGTCGCCAGGAGACCCGGGCCGGCTACCCACAAGGCTCCGCGAAGGGAGCGCCCAGGAAATGACGTAAAGGGCGGGGACTCGGGCGTGTCGTCACTCTGAGTGCGCGCCGAGCTTCTCTGCGTCGCCTACCTGCCTAGGTGAGGTCCGGCTGCCTCTCGCGGGGCACTATCCCCCGAGGCGGAAGAAGTGATGGGGGTGTCTGCCAAGGGAACGAGTGGCATTTCAAATCTGGCAGGAAGAAAGAGAAACGCGAAATTCACAGAGCCGACCACGATTAGTCGCGCCTCCTGTGACGTGCAGCGGCAGAGGCCGAAGGGATTCCCGGTCGGCCTCGCGGGAAAGAGGCGGGGAAGGCAGATAGACGTTACCTTAAGTATGGCGCTTGTCGCGTCTGAAACTCTAGGTCTTCCCTTTTTAATCTGTTTATCGTTTGTTTCCTAATCCTCATTTAATATGATGTAAGGCCGGGGACTTTGCTTCTCAGTGCCTCGCACATAGTAGGCACTCAAGTACTTGTTCCCTGAAATACTACGAATTAACTTCACATATGAAAATAACCGACAGAACGCGGGTGACAACGGTCAAACGTTTGTTAGAAATTTACTATGTGCCAGGTAATGCATTTTGTACGGATTATCTCATTCCTCAGAATGACCCTATGAGGTATACATTACTAGAATGCTTATTTTCCGGGTGAGGAAACAGGCATAGGGTAATTTGCTCAAGGTCAGCGAAAGGAAGTAGCAAGACGGACATTGAAATACATTTTCTCTGCACGTATAGCTACAAGGAATAATAGTTTTAGATTTAAAAAAAAACCTGGAGGTGTTGATTATGATCTAATTACTAATAATTTTCTAAGAAATCTTTTCTACTTCTGTTTCATCTTTGTGGAGGAGATATACATCCCAAACTATTTTGCACATTTAAAACTTAAATTGCTGACAGTTCTAAATGCTTACGGTTTGCATCTTCTATGATATATCGTTTTGTTGGAAATTAGTGCAGTGTCTATAAAAATGTGAACAACTGAGGATGCCAGAAAGACAAACTTTGAAAGATAATTGGAAAATAAATAAGATGCTATTCACAGACGGGTTAAAATTGAGAGGTGTTTTGCAATTTTTCTTAATTTCTGTATATAATACTTTAGAAATTGAATTTCAGAGTTGGGCAGAAACTTAAAATGTTACTCAGTCCACTTCTTTCATTTAGTGGTAAGGAAGCTGATCTGAAGGAAATTAACTTGCCCCAAATTGAACAATTTTAGAACTGATTTGAGGCAGGTATTTGCATATCCTAATTTGGAGTTAAGCGTATTAACTTCATGGTATTAGCATCATGATATTCCATATCCAAAATCTGATTTGATTTTCATGACAGTAGTGAAATTAGTATAACTAATATTATTGAAGAGGACTTTCCCACTTAATTGGCCAACATTTCTAATCAGTTCTTTTTTTTCTGCTTCTGTAAACATGCTTGCTGCATAGGCCAAAGATCTCCAGGTCAACTGAGAACTCACCCTCCCCTTAAGATATATTGCTTTTAGGGTTTAGACATGTATCCCCAACCTTTAAGATGTATTGCTTTGGTGCTAGTTAGGAAAGATATATTGCTTTAGTGCTTGTTAGAAAATCCCATGCTCTGTAACTGCCCGTAGCCCATAGCAATTTCAGGAGTCTGTAAATCAGCCCATGCCAACTGTAACAACACGGGTATAAAAGTGAAATTGCCCCTAAGCTCTGGGCCCAGATTTTCAGACCACTAGCTCTTCTGGGACCGCCAGTGCAATAAAATACTTCTCTTTCTCTCTGGTTACTGCTTGGATTTTCACTGATCTGATTTTTGGAGCTTTTGAGATTTTTCCATAACATTACCAGAAGGCACATTGTTTTAGTGGTAAAAGCAGCTGTTTTGGACAGAGCCTTGAAAGTTAGACCTCAGTTCAGATTTTGTTCTGCACCAAGACCTTGGGTGACTTACTCAAGCCACTCTATCTCAGTTTTCTCATCAGAAAAATGCTCTGCTAACACCTGTGAAGATTTATCCAAGAGGTAGAGATTATATGTTTGTCACAGAGTAGGTGCTTAATAACTAGTAGCTAGTTTTTAGAAGTAGTTCATGTCTCCCCACTTTAGTTTCTTCCCCTGTGAAATGGAAATTATAACACTGCCTCACATTGCTGTGAGATTGTGACCTACTAACTCATCAAAGGACAGAAGTGGCAGGGTGGTGGTGGCGGTGGGGAAAAAAACTTGCATTGAAGAGTATGAAAATGTGGTTACACGTCCTTGCTGTGTTCTCTTCTCCGTGTAGTTTTCTGGACCAGTCACCTAAACTGAAACCCTGAACTCTTCATCAGCAAAAATGTTTTGTGGCAGGTAAGATCTGTGCGTTTTCCTCACAGTATTTTCCAGTTTAAATTCATTAAGAAAATTTTAGGTGCCTCTGAAGCTAAGACCTCAGTATAGAGGAAGTGTCCTCTGAGGCAGAGAGAAAAAAAATCAAGATTCAGAGAGGAGGAAGTAAAATAACATTCTAATATTCCTCTCTCTCCAAGGGAGGGTGAGACTGGGAATGCCTGCCCCCACTCCATCCTGGGCAGAGCTTTGTAGAGTGGAGCCTGCTGACTATTTTAATCAGCATTTCTGAGGGTAGTAATTTGGGGCGAGGAAGAATCTGCATTTCTAACAAGTTCTGAGGTCATGTTTCGAATATGTCTAGGCAGAAGGGCCTCCTCATAGAGATTTCTGCCACATCGCAGGAAGCCACAGATGTCTTCGACCCTCAAGCCAGCCAGTCACCATGATTGGAAGGGCCAGGCCTGTCAGGACTGAAATCAAAAGCCTGAAAACCAACACCAGAGTGGACAAAGAACATCTTAGAATCCTTGTGGGGACCAGTGATGCAAAGATCTGGTGTCTCCTGCTTCTCATTTTGGCACTTCAGAAGTTCCTTCCCTGGACCCAGCCCTGACAAAGGGTTTCAGCCTCCATTGATAAGATTATTGTTACTGCAGCCAAGTGGGGGCTTAAAATAGTAATAAAGCTCAGTTACAGAAAAAAATTCTATTTCTTACACATTGGAGTTTATAGACTGAAGTTTATTCCTGCTACAGTATTCAGGAGTATTATATAGTAACCATAAATTTTTAAGTTCAATATTATGAGACGTTTCCCTTCACTCAAAGATCATGGGGTTTTATTTGTTTACATTTTTATTTGGCACCTATAGTTAAGAACACAGCTAAGAGAAACCTACACCACCTTACCTGGCATCATCACCTTATTAGCTTATGAGCTTATCTAGGTTAGGGCCAGACATTTCCTTTGAATCCCCCACGGTCACTGGCATGCACAGTGCTTGCACTTGGTGGGTGCTCAGTAAATATTGAATGAATCATAAAATGTGTACTGAGAACTTTAGGTATTGATTCCTCTTGTTCGTGGTGTAATATTTAAGATATTTATGTTACAAATATTTTACCATTGTCAAAAATACATTCACGCATAAAGAGCTTCAAAGTGAATGTAACAAAAAACACTTCATATTTTGGACCTGTGTTTTTAGCTATTTAGAACCACAGTTCTGCTTCAAGTTTCAAAAAACTACCTTCAGTACCATAAAAATAATGATTATATTTTTATTGTCATTTCTCATTCCTTTTACAACAGATCATCATAAAGATGCACTTACATAAACTACCTACTGGCTTTCCTGTAAAACCCATCTCATAAGGCACTTGTTTCATCAGCCCCTTGACACAGTGTCTCATATCTTTGGCTTCTCAGCACCTAGCACAGTGCCTGGTACAAAGTATAAGAACAGAAAGTGTGTGCTGAATGAATATGAGTAAACATATCCCATTAAGTCAATAGTTCTCAAAATTGAGTGAGCATTAGAGTCACCTGTAGAGCTTGTAAAAAACTCTGCTGGGCCCTCTACCTTCAAGTTTCTGACTTAACGAGGTTTTGAGTGGGGGCACGGGGATTTGCATTTCCAACAGATTTCCAAGATGGTGATGGTACTGCCAATACCCGTCATACTTTTCACACCATTGAACCAAATTAAGCTGCTTGAGGACAGGAGCTGTATCTTTATTTCAGGATCCCGAGCTGCCTCTGCCATAGGACCTAGCACATAGGAGCTGTTTAGTTGATTTGAATAACTGTTCAAAAGTTTATTTTACTGAATCTAGATTACAAGTGTATGAATATATGTGTATATTATTAAATAAACTAATACATGTAAAAGTCTTAAAACATGGTCCATATTAAACTATGTTTGCCAAAAATAATCATAAATGTAACCTTTCTTTGCTTAACCTCATCCTCTAAAATGATACCTAAACTAAATGTGTACTTTTAACAGGAGCTTATAGAGTAACAGAATCTTAGCATTAAAAATCTTTTTTAAAGATAACCTAGTTTATTAATATTGAGGATCGTCAATTTTAAAAATTGGTTGACACAGCAAGAACACAGCAAGACACAGCAAGAACATGAGAGACACTCGTCCTAAAGACCTTGCAGCCGCTAAGGAAACTTAGGTGTGAGTATGTATAAGTGTGAGGGGTTAAATTTGGGGAGTAGATGGCAACTATTAAAACATTCAGTTGTATCCAACTCTTAATCCTCATTAATCTATTAGAACACATCTTTTTCACATGCTATAAAATACTCAACATGTTTAATATTTTTAATAAATATTAATATTTAATAAATACAAATGAAGTAATTAACAATTCCTTGAAAAACACATGACTTTGATATTTCTTAATTGTAATCTAAACAATGCAAGGAATTTAGAATTAGCCCTGATGCAGATATTTATGGAATAATTATTTACATACAGGTGCCTCTCACACGTGAAATAGACTTCTCAGAAAGTTCCAGGGAGAACAAATGTTTCTAGATGGAATAATGTGCACACGTGGAGCTTGCCATTTTAAGAATCCTATGGTAAATCCTTTCATAAAGTAATTGTTTCTGAATCTTTTTTCCCTTTTTGTTAATACACATTTTTACTCTTAGATTGTTTAAAGCAGAACACAAATGTTCCATAAACTAATCAATCAGTAGAACTTAATTTTATACATGTATAAAATTAACTGTGTTGTTGAATTCTGTGTTCTTATCCTTGCTCAGTTTTTACTCCCATGGAATTTGGGATAAGTCATTCACTTCTTTTTGCCTGTCACTCATCTGCGAAATGGAGAAATTAATAATGCCTACTTCATTAAGGACATGAGATCATCACTGTAAGGCTTTTAGCCCAGTGTCAGACAATCAGTAGGTGTCACCTCCGTGACTGGTCTCCTGCAGCTCTCTGTACCCTGCAAATATGGATTTTTGGCCCGCTGGGTCGGTGATTAGCTAGCTGCTCAACAACACATTTCAGTGTCAGGAAACACCAGCAAGTCGGCTCTTCAAGCCCGACTTTGTCAGTCCGATGGCTGCAGGACTGATTGATTAGTTCTTTCGTGCGTTCGTTCGTTCATTCATTCATTCATTCATTCAGCAGATATTCATTCACTATGTTCAGGCTGTTTTGTTGTTAGAAATAAGAGTGGCGAGCAAATCGTACAAGGTCCATGTTTTCAGGAAGCTCTACATGCTGGTGGAGGAGGAAATACATTAACAACAGTCATCGCTACCACTTGGAGAGCACCCACCCTGTGTCAGACAGCGTTCTAAGTACTTTACAGGAATTAACTCATTTACCCTCCTGACCGCCCCACGAGGCAGGCGCTGTTGTGATCCCTTAGGCTGGAGGAAACTGGGCCGGAGCGGAGGTTTCTAACAACCCAGGGACGTCTGGGCGGCGGCGCGGCCCGGGGCCGGGACGGAGCAGGGACGGACGCACTCCCGCCCTCCCGGCGCTGGGAGGCCGCCCCACGTGACGGGAAGCGGCGGCGGTGGCGGCGGGGCGGACCAGCCCAGGAGCCGCGGCCGGGAGCGGGCGGCGGGCGGCGCGGGGCCCCAGGCCGCAGGGCCAGCTGGACGGCAGAGGCCAGCCGGCACCGCGCGGGTGAGTGCAGAGAGCGGCGGGCTTCTGGGGCGCGGGGTGCGTCCAGGAGCGCGCAGAAAGCGGGGCCGGAGGGCGGGGGCCCGCAGCGCGGTGAGCCAGTGGGTGCCCGGGGCTCGTCGTGCGCGGTTAGGAATGGCGGGGGACGGGAGGGGTTGCCTGTCAAATCGAGGACAGGTGTGCAAGTGTAGGGGACCGGGTGCACAAGTGTGCACGTGTGTGGGGGCTGGGGCCAGCGTGCCCGATCCTGGGGTCCTCGGTGTGGATGTTGTGGCGCGTGACGAGGGAATGGGTGCGGAGTGGGTGGGTGTGCGTTTGGGGCAGGGGAAGATCTGAGACCTAGTCCTTAAGTTGGGGTAGGCTTTTAGTTTTCTGGAAGGAGGAGCCGAGAATGACTGCGCCCCTGCACCCCTTGCCCTTCTACCCCAGTATGGAACGGTTTTGTCACTGTGATTGATGTTTCATGGAGCTGTTGGGATTTGAGAGCTCAAATTACGGATCACATTCGGGCCTGACTTGTTGCCCTGAACTGGGAGACTGGGCAGGGTGTGTTGGAGAGGAGAGCAGAAACCTCGGGTTCTCAGCGGGGTCAGGGCCTGGAAGCTGCCACCTGGTGAGACTTGCTCTTTCTTGGGCCTTCTGGAGGTGCAGGTGCAAGTTGGGTTTCCAGCTTGCCTCTCTCTGTGTCGCATGGGGACAACTCTAAAGACAGAAGCTGTCCTCTGTCCTCTCCAGTTGTCTGAACCTGTCATTGCTTCCACCCATGAGCTGTTGGACAGCCCTCACAGGCCGCTCTGGGGGCTCTACCTGGCTGTTGGAAATGGGGATTCAGATAGTGCTTCTTAATGCAAATGACTGTATTGGGTGCTGAGGTCAAAAGTCAGAGCAGGATTTCATCCATGAAATAAGTGCTGGTGGGGAGGCGCCTGTCCTCCAGAGGGAAGGCAGCGGCAGGCCTGATTGTAGTGACAGGCTAAGGCACCAAGAAAAGTGTGAGGTGGATCCTTTGCAGTGCGAGTTGGCTTACCTGAAGTCAGCACTCAGGACTTGGAGGGCCTGTGGGAGCCCACTACGCTCTCCTCATAGATTTACTTCTCTCTCTTGGTTAGCCCGAAGCTGGCGAGCTACTGAGGGCTCCCAGGGCTCTGGTCAGACAGGAAGGAACATCTGGCCAGCTGCTTCCTCTTCTTTTTCCTTCCATTTCTGCCAGCCAAGCAGCCTCAGCAGTCATTGGAGTGCCTCTTTGGTGTGTGGCACTAGAAAGAGCCCTGACCAGACTCCTGGTAACCCATCTAGAAGTAGCCCTTCCAGGACGCAGTGCATCTAGGAAATGGGGGCAGTGCTGCCCCGTGGTGGTGATGAGCATAGAACTGTGGATTCAAACCTTGGCCCTGCCAGTCAACCCCCACTCAGCTGAAAATCGCTTTTTGAGCTCCCCTGCCCCCAAACTTAACTGCAGTCGTCCCTGGGTATTTGCAGACCGGTTGGTTCTAGGATCTCTGGATACCAAAATGCTTGAATCCAAAAGTCCCTTTATAAAATGGCATAGAGCAATGCATACAGGCGGCTCTTTGCATCCACCTTTCAATCCTTGGCTTGTCAAATCCATGGACGTGAAACCTAGGCATACACAGGGCTGACTGTATATTGAAAAAGAAAAGTCCTGTGTTGGTGGACTCAGGTGGTTAAAAACCACGTTGTTTAAAGGTCACCCAACGAAATGCTCCCCTCTGAAGTTAGACTCCTCGTGCACCTTGATCCTAATCTGTACACATCACGGTGTCTACATTTTACAAAGAAATGGAGTGCTACCCCTTGCCTTTCCTCTCCACTATCTACACAAGCAGCAGTCCTCTTCCACCTCTGCAGGGTCCCAGGACGCTTCAGCCTTGCCTAACCCTCCAGCGGCGGGTAGATAAGGAGCCCGTTCTTCAGTTAGGCAACTCCAGCTAACAAGTTTTAAGAGCACAGAACTCACTGTTTAAAAAACGCTAAATTTTCCAGGCCCGATTTGCAGCTGATATTTCTGTTCAGGGAAAAAAAAGGCATTATTATGGCTTATTCCTTCATGCTACTATTAAACATTTATGATCCTTTAAGAAAACTTGAGGAAATTTTACTTAATGATTTAAGCATCTTTGACTATATCCAGTCCTCATTAGAAATACATTAATCACTGTGGTGGCCAGGTGTTTGGAAACTACCAAATAATTTGGCCCATACTTTACAACTCATCTCTGTGGTAAACCTGACCCATTTTTCTTTATTAAATTTTTTTTTCCTAAAAATACAGAACTACTAAATGAATGTAAAAGTAACAAGTTAATTTGGGGCTACCCCAAATGAGCCTGACTCTGAGTGTGTTGTGAAGTCTTGCAGGTGATTTGAGACCAAGATCTTTTCTTGATAGTCAAGTAGCTGCTGTTGAGTAAAGATCAAGGAAAATAACGTATCCTGTAGGCATTGGATAATTTTTTGTGGCTGTTTGAAGGTCCAGTATTGGGGAAGGTGTTTTAAAGGGGATTCCCTAGACACCTACACTCTCACATTTCCTCTTCCACCTTTGTTCTCAGTTATGACTGTTGATGTCACTGTTAGAGGATGTATATGCTATATACACAGATATACACAGACTATATGCATATAGGTGGCATGTATATATATGTGGTGTGTATAAGTGGTGTATATATGTCTGCATATGTACATCTATGTGTGTATATTTACCTATATATTTAAGTAACTTTGATTAATATTGCCCAAGAAAAGGATACCACCTATGACTAGTCACATCTAAGTGTGTACCGGAATAATATCAAGATGACAAGTTAAATATTAGACCTTAGTTGTGTGATTTTTTTTCTTCTTCTTCTTTAAGATACTCTTTTAGGTCACTGGAACAGGTTTATTGTGCTATAACTAGTTTTATGCTGTCTCTGTCACATGAGTGCAAAAGGTAACATGGAATGGTTGTGAAGTTGCATCCTGATTTTCAAAAGAGGAACAAGTCTTTAGTACAAGTCAATAGATTTGTTGTGGATTCCTGGCAAGTTTCAGTATTGAGCCATTGAGCAGTTGGCTGTGAGAACTTGGAGAATTTGGGGCCAGCATGGGGTGTGGTTCTATAAGAAAAACTCATGTCACATAAACTTATATCCTGTTTTGATAAGATTACTAGGTCAGTGGAGAAATGTGTAAGTGTATCATTCTGAATCTGAAATTTAGCAAGGCATTACTGACAGTGAACCCCATTCTAAGAAACATTTATTTGTGACAAAGGTTGTTTAGGGGGCAGAGGGCAGGGGTAAGCCATTTTGGAAGCAGAGAAACCTAAGGGGGCAGATGAGGGATGATGATAGGATGCCTCATCTAGACTCAAGTTGGGAAGACCAGGGCCCTGCTGATAATGAGTTCCTAGGAGGAGCTACAGTAGATGGTCATCTGTAGGCCTCAAGCCACAGTGGCATCATGTTTACAGTTGTTACTTTCTTCAGGAGGACCTAGTTCTAAGAGCATCTGAAATCACATTTGCCCGCTTTGGTCAATAGAGTGGAAGAATATGGCCTTGGAGTCAGAAACAGAAACTAGGGTTGAAGTCCCTGTTTCATCACCTAGCGGCTTTGTCACCTTGAGCAAGCCACCAAAAATCTCTGTGTGTCCATAATAATGTCCACCTCTCAGGGTGGTGTGAGAATGAAAGGATCTCACATATATCAAGTGCTCAGTATCTGACCAAACCCAGTGCTTAAGGGCTCTTAAGAGGCGGCCATCGAGGTTATCAGTGGCAGTCACTTGGTCCCCATACTTAGTCCAGACTTGAGCAACCTCTACCCCTGGGTAGCCAAGTGGCTCAATGGTGAAGGCCGTGTACTCCTGGGGCAAGCTGCCTGGGTGGGAACCCCAGTTCCCCATGGTCACGGAGCCTTTCTAAACCTCCATTTCCCCCCTTGCAGAATGCAGTGATGACAGTTCTTGCCTTATAGGCTCATTGTGAGCATGAAGAGAGCATTTAATACAGAGTCTGGCACATAAGGAGCCTTCCAGAAGTCTGAGCTCCCATGTTATTGCTACCCTCTCCTTAGAGCAGCTAGAGAATAGTACAGGGGAAGCATGTCATCCAGTCCCAATTCCTGTTTTACAAGGAGGCAGCATGCCCAGACGCTTTAAGTGCCATGTCCAAGATCATACATAGGTAGCCAAGCTGCTGGAGCTCAGGACCTCAAGATCAATATGAGGAATGTCTGCTTCGTGCCATGCCCACTCCACTACTGCGCACCACATGGCCTGGGTCAGCTCTGGGGCCCGAACCTGATGGAGGTTCAAGGGCACTTAGAGGCTTGTCTCTCCGCTCTATTCCCAGCTCCACTTACCTGAAGCCCTACTGCTTAACATCAGAGCCCCTCACCTGCCAAATTCTCCTGAGGCTCATAGTATGTGAGATTTTGGATCCAGCGGAAGTCAGCTCACAGTTACCCCAATCTCATCTGAATTCATCTATAAAGAATAGTTCGAATGAGCAAAAATCCCTAAGTCTCCTCTTTGAAATGTATTCTCAGGAGAAAAAAACTTAATTTTTAAGTATTATTCGTATCTGTAATTTTGAGCTGGGACACTAACTTGAGAAGAATCACCTCCAAAAATAACATAAGAAAAGATCATGAAATCGCTTGAGCAGTCTGAGGCACTGAAGGGCCAGCTGTCAGACTGCTGGCTGTCGCCCGTTCCACTCAGATCACTCTGAGCATTTTCTTTCCTGATAGAAAAGGAGAGTCTCGGCTCTCTTTTCTTTTTTGATTACTCTAAGGCAAGATAATAAACAAAAAACTAATTGCGTTTATCTATTTTTAACTGTTTTGATGTAACTTTAGGCTTAGTAAAGAGTGGAAAATAGTGCAAAGCTCACATAAACCCTTTCCTGAGCTCCCTTTTGTTAACATCCCGTGGGACTATGGTAGAGTCATCAGAGTCAGTAAGTTAGCTTCAGCACTGTCAACCAAACTACAGGCTGTTCAGTTTCACCAGTTTTTCCATTAATGTCCTTTCTGTTCCACAATTCTGTTTCTGATCCAGTTTTCCACATTTCATTTAGTTGTCACATCTCCTTGGTCTCTAACCTATGACAGTTCCTCATTTTTTGTGACCTTAACACTCTTGAACAAGAGAGATTTTATAGAATGTCCCTCAGTTTGGGGTAGGGTGGCATTTTCTTATGATTAGTTTATGTGTGTGGTGTTAGTGTGTGTGTGTGTGTGTGTGTGTGTGTGTGTGTGTGTGTGTGTGTGTGTTTAAATCAAGAATACCTCAGTGGTGACATGACTTGATTCCGCTTTAATTTAATGTTGGGCTGCGTTCCATGTCCCCTTGAAGCAGCAGGAGCAACTGGGATGAAACTTCTCTGGATCCCTCAGGAAGCTCATGGCACCCAGACCCCAGTAAGCAATTCCCCCTCCCTGTGCTTCCTCCAGACATAAGTGTCCTCTGTCTCCCGTCATGTTTCTTTTTTGTTTCCACATGCCTAGTCCCCTAATTATCCTGTTATATTACCTTGCAGATTTAGGAGAGATCTTTTTCTGAGAAGCCAACTGCAGTTTAAGAAACAAAAATGTCAAACCTTTTCATCATATACATACCCACACACACACAAATTAAGTTTGTGACCACTAAGCCTTTAAGTCTCAAATCTCATCTGACTTTAGAGTGGTCACTAAGATAATTCATATTTTTAAAAATCTTGAGATGATGTCAATTGTAGTTATAGTCAATTTATATCCAAAGAAGAGAGCTAATTTGCCCATGAAGCCACCCAAATTCATCATTTAGGTGCTAACTAAAGTTTGGAGACACTGATGTAGTTTTATTGAATGTGTTAATTCTACAGACTGTAAAGTGATTGTCAGAGCGTCCACAGAGTCACCCATAGGAATTGGGGGTGTTTAGCAGTGGACTTCAATTAACATTTTATTTTGCTAATTTAGCACAAAGAAAGCATCTGAAGGTAGCTTGCAGCGGAAGAAGTTTTGCTAGCAAGGTTCACCTTTTCCCACCCAATAAAGAGTTTTGAATCTGTGATTTGGCTATTCATTGCATCAGGAAAATAGCATAGGCCAAAGAAAAAAGCTTGTCCAATCATATCTACTTGTCTTGCTCCATACCTATAATAACGTGGCCAGGAGAGGAAAGATGAGCATAGGAGTGGGCCTGTGCCAGGGAACAGGATGGAAGTTTCTGAGTTTGTACTCAGTGCCGTGGGGATGCCAACACAGAGGCTGGACACTGGCCGGCAGGTCCCTACGTAACTGCCCTCATTGTTTCTGCTTTATTAGGAAGCTGACCCGACCCAGGCTGATGCCAACACCTTCCCCACCCAACGGAGTCTACCACCTGACTTTTCTGAGCTATCCCAATCCAGGCATCAGGTCAGCGTCCATCTCTGGGACCACTAGAAAGCTGGCCCCTGCATTTGCTTCTAAATTTTCCTCCCTTAAATGTCCATCAGGACCAGCTTAAAACAACACGGGGGGTAACTCAAAGTGTCCTGCCCTGTTGCAGAGCACACCTTTCCAGCCCCTTCCCCTTCAGCCTGATGATTTCCCCTCAGGTCTGTCCTCTGCACCTGAGCTTTTTCTCATCATATGGGACGGACTAACATCATAACCCGGTGACATAGAGCCAGAAAGAACTAAGAGACTTGGGAGGGTCTGAATTCTCCCCCAGCCCTTTCCAAGAGTGTAAGAATGTGTGACAACTTCTGTTAATTCCCTTTGAGATTTGGTTTTTAGCATTGATATTTTCAATTTTCTCAGAGATGTCTCCTGTAATGGATATTGGTATTGGTCCATTGTTTCGTGGTTTTCCTATGTATGTTTACCCAGGTTAACTGAGAAGCTTCTTAAGATACATTTTTTTTTTCTTTAAAAGGAAAGTCTTTTATTAAAATGGCAAAATATAAATTTTTAAGAATTCACTGCACGTATAAATATGCCGCACTTCACAGGAAGATTCAAAGAAGTCAAGCACACTTCTACCTAACGCCTGAATCTCTGTGACCAGCCATCAGTGAAGGGTTCTGTGCAGTCTGTGCCCCACGCCCACTCCTGACACAAGCTTTGAGCCCTCAGATGTTGCAGCTTTCCATAGGTACAAGTGACTGCAGTAGGCAGATAAGAATGAGTTAGGGTTTTTAATTTCAGGGATTGTTATATTAAATTCAACCGAACTGTTATAGTTAACGGTAACTATTTTGTGGCCATTGTCCCTTGAAAAGGTGCCCAGGGAGCAGTGTTTGCTCAGGGTCCCTCTGACGACTGTTTGGTGTGTAGAGTACCTCGGACACTTGTGCCCTTAGATAATGGGCTCTTTTGAACTGAAGCTCTAATTCAAGAACGCGGAACTGAATGTAGCTAATAAAATAAGTGAGCAACGTGGAGTAATACGAATAGGTAATAGTTGTAACTTCTCTGTAAATAAGAGAAGTAAGGTTGGCTGAGGTTAGGTTTTCAAGGACTTCACATCTTACGGTGAGTTTGGAGATCTTTTAGGTGGTGGTATATTTTCCGAAGCTTTTGAAGAGGGTAAGGACTTGAAGATGTCTCAGGCGCAAGGTCCACGTTTCTGCCCACCTCATGTATTGTTTTTGAATCTGGCCTGACTGGTTCAAACCTTAGTGTGACCCTATGATCTCTATTCACTTATAAGGGACTATCAGAGACTCAAAAAAAAAAAAAATTAATGTAAAATGTTATGGTAGCAAATCTAGCTTTAGGTAGAGTGTTCTTTTTAAAGTGTAGATGAAGAATTCATCTTCAGCCTATTCATAAGAAAGCACTTCCTGTTATAGGGCAGTAATACCCATTGAGGAGTTTTTGAGTTTTTACCTTCTGGAGTGATGAATCTCTGGTGCACATATAGCTACCTAGGGCTATAAAGACTTTGTTTCATATAATTCTCAAATGTGAACTTTTTTTGCAGATAAGTAGGGCACCTTTCCCATCTTAAGGCTCCTGTCATCGCGTGCACATTTCGCGATAGGAGATGAGAGTGTCATTCTTTGGATCAGGAATAATGATTACTGGTGAAGACCTATCTCAATGAATGCCTCTTTGTCATTGCATTCTTTCAGCAGCATATATTTATTTCTATCTCAGATGAGGCATCTATGTATTTTTTCTTTAATCTTGTAGTGTTGGATCTACATGCCTCTTTCTATATCTAAATAATCTGTTTACTTCAGACATTGCTCTTATTCTATGTGTATTCTTTCTGGGTGACTTTACTTTTGGCCTGGCCTTGGTGAGATTTAGTAGAGAGGAAAAGAAAAAGGGAGCGAGGCGATTGGTAGCACCAGTCTTGAACTGGCCAACACGTAGGAGTGGAGATACATGTACAGCCCTGGAATTCGAAGGAGAAGCTGAAGCTGAAGCTGGGTAGAGGCCCAGGAGTTAAGAGGCCGGCCTCTTGGAGGCTGCTACCCCGGAAGGCGCAAAAACCGACCCAGCGCAGGGTATTTGCCCGCCACATGTGAGTGTTTTCTTCCCTCAGAGGATAATCTAGGGGGATACTTGACAGGATGCCTCCTACTGGTCTTTGTAAATATGGGTGCAATGTAAACTCAGCACTGGATTTAGATGAGCTAAGAAATTACAGGTAATCACTTATGTATATGATACATGTTTTTATTAAATGAAATTTCAAGCCAAGGAACATGTATTTTGTGAATCCTACCAAATTTATTAAACTGAGGTCTGTATCTAATTCCAGGATGAGCTGGTTTGGAGAGATGAGTAAAATTTAATATGTATATGCATAATATTTAAGACATTTAAAAAAATGTTTATAGTCTTTATGAGGTACAGAAAATAATAATAAAAGCAACCCCAACTTAAACAGAACATTAAGAATGCCTTTGAAATCTGGCGCATCCCTGTTCCCAGTCCTGTCCTCCCTGGACTTGTGTCTATCATTCTCTTACTTTTCTTTATGGCTGAAACCCTATTATGTTAGCTGGATTTCCATGTCTTTAATTCTTCCAAAGCCTTAGATATCGTTCAGCATATCGTGTTTGGCATGTCCCCAGCCCTCAGCGCCGAGAGTCATCCTCGTAGCTAGCTGCTTTGTAGTATTCCATGCTGTCGAGGCAACTTGAGTTGTCTCGTTTTCCTCCTCCTCGAGCAAGATGGCTGCCATCTTTCTTGCCTTTGCCCCGGCGGACATCACTTCTGTAGGGCACGCGCCTAGAGGTAGAACCACCAGCTTAGTCACGTCAAGGGCTTTCTAGATGATGCCAAAATAATCTTGCCAGTTTAGAAGCTTCCACTAGCAGTGTAGGGAGTTTTCATTGCTCAGTGTTCTTGCAAACATTTGATGTCATCAGGCTTCAGTGGTTTGGTCACATTAATAGGTGTAAAATGGGGTCTCATTGTAGCTGTAATTTGCAATTCCAGCTTAATCAGCTTGAGCATTCCTTCATGGCTATTTGTTCTTGTTTCCACTTCTTTGAGAAGCCTCTTCATGAATTTTGCCCATTCTTCTATTAGATTATCGTTATTTTCTTTCTATAGGAGTTCTCTGTATCATCTAGGTATCTTTTTTTTGTCACATTTGTGATGTTAGTGTCTTTTCCCCATCCCTGTATTTTTCCCCATCTTAACTTCTCACTTTCTTTATGGTATCTTTTGAAGAACAAAGGTTTTACATTTTAATGTGAATGAATTTATCTTTTTCCCTAGGGTTTGTGGTTTTTTTATATCTTATTTTAGAAATTCTTCCCTACCCTAAGGTCGTGAATATTTTTTCTCATACTTTCTTTTCAAAGTTTGAAAGTTAGGCCTTCTATACTTAAGAGTCGTAATTCATCTGGAATAATTTTGATGCTTGATATCAGGTAGAAAACTACTTTTTTTCTTCTGTGCGGATGTCCAGTTATCCCAGCACTGTTTACTGAACGTGTTTATATTCTTTATACACCTTATGATATATAGTGCCACTCTTGTCATATTTTAAGGTTCTATAAATGCACAGTCTGTTTCTGGACATCCAGATATGTTCTCTTGGGCTCTCCTTATAGCAGTGTCACATTATCTCAATAACTGTAACTTTGTATTACATCATATCTGTTGGGTCAAGTCCCCTTTATCTTTTTCATAAGTCTTGCTTTTTTTGGCCCTCTCTGCCATGTGAATTTTATAATCACCTTGTTGAATTTTACACACACACACACACACACACAAACACACACACAGAATTTTTATTGGAATTACATTTTTTTCTCGATCGGGGGAAATTTTCTTTTTGTTAAAGCATAATTTGCATACAATAAAATATACAGAACCGAAGTGCACAATTCAATGAATTTTGATAAATCTATATACCTGTGTAACCAGTAACTCCAACAAGATACAGATTATTTCTGTTAGCCTGGAAATTTCTGTTGTGTTGTTTTCCATTTGGTCACCCCTTTCTCTCCAAAGTATAAACACTGTTCTGATTTCTATCACTATAGATTGCCTAGTTTGAAACTTCATATAAACCGAAAATACAGTGTCTGTATGGTTTCTTTCAATTCATTGTTTTTGAAATTAGATTCATCCATGTTGACTTTATCAGTAGTTTATTCCTTTTTATTCTCAAGTTGTATTCCACTATATAAATGGATACAAATGGGAAAAATTGAGTTGTTTCCTATTTTTGGCTATTATGAATAAGGCTGTTGTGCACATTCTTGTGCAAGCCTTTTGTGGATATTGGTATATACTCAAGAGAAATGGAAACATTTAAGAATGGATTTGTGGGGTAACAGGATAAATCCATGTTTAACTTTATGAAGAAACAACAGATTTCCAAAGTGACGGTACCATTTCATACTCCTTCCAACAAAATATGAGATCTCTAGTTGTTCATTAACATTTAGTGTTGTTGGTCTTTTTAACTGTTTAATTGGTGTGAAATGGTTTTTCATTGTGCTTTTGGTTTGTAGGAGTTTTTGTATATTCTGTGTATGAGCCCTTTGCCATATATATTATTGAAAAATTTCTCCGAGTCTGGGGCTTGCCTAATGGTGTCTTTCAATGGACACAAGTTTTTAATTTTTATAAAATCCAATTTACCAACTTTTTTCTATAATGATTAGTACTTTTTGTATCCCAAAAAATCTTTATGCACCCCCAAGGCCCCAAATATATTCTTCTATGTGTTTTTCTAGAAGCTTTGTAGTTTTAGCTTTTATTTTTAAAATAATTCAATGCATCTTAAATTAATTTTTGTATGTGATGAGGCTGGGATAATTCAGGTTAATTTTTTTCCCCATAAGGTTATCCAGTTGTTCCAGCACCATTTATTGAAATGACTTTTCTTTCCCCATTGAATTGCATTGGTGCCTTTGTCAAAAACCAATTGAATGTATGTACTCAATGTATGACTCTAATTTTGGACTTTCTCTTCTGTTCCATTGATCTATTTGTCTATTCTGATGTCTTATTACTGCAATTTTATAGCAGTTTCTAGAGCCAGTTAGTGTAAGTCTTTCAACTTTGGTCTTAATTTTCAAGATCATTTTTACTATTCTAGATACAGTCATGTGCTGTTTAAGGGCGGAGATATATGTCCCAAGAAATGTGTAGTTCTATGATTTAATTGTTGTGTCAGCATGACAGAGTACTTACACAAACCTGGGTTGTATAGCCTACTACACACCTAGGTTATGTGGTACAGCCTATTGCCTCTAGGCTACAAGCTTCTACAGCAGGTAAATGTACAAAACAACACAAGAGTAAATGAAACAGAGAAAATGATGCAATCAAGAGACCAAGTAAACATAAGATGTATGAGGCTGCTGCTGGCATACTACAGCACACTTTTATAGCAGACTTTTTGTAAGTAGAAAGAATACACTGTAAAGTAACAATAAAATGTATAGCATAGTAAATACATAAATAACAGTCATTTATTATCATTATCAAGTATTATATACTGTACATTATTGGGTGTGCTATTCTTTTATATGACAGGAAGCACCGTGGGTTTGTGTACATCAGCATCACCACAAACACGTGAGGAATGTGTTGCACTGTGACGTTATGACAGCTACAACATCACTAGGTGACAGGAAATTTTCAGCTCCATTATCATCTTATGGGACCACCGTTGTACATGTAGTTTGTTGTTGACCAAAGCGTCGCTTATGTGGTGCGTAACTATATTTTGATTTCCATTTAAATTTTAAAACTGACTTGTCTATTTCTGCAGAAAAGTTTGCTGGGGTTATAATTTAGGTCTTTAATGTCTAAGAAGACATTAAAGACATTAAAATCATAAGATTTTATGATTTTCTCCATTAGGATTTTATACATCTTTGTTAGATACTTCCTTCATACATAATTTTTACTATGGTAGATGTCTTTTTTAAGATTAAAGTTTCTAATTATTGTTTCCATGTAGAAACTTTGGCATATGAAATTTTTAAGTATAAACAATATTTGTAAACTTTTCTTAATTCTAATAGATTATTTAGGAGTTTCCATGCAAACCAGTAATACCATCTGTAAATAATTACAGTTTTATGTCCTTGTTTTCAATTCATTATAACTATTCTTCTTTTTCAACTGTCAGACTCCCAAGACAGTGTTGAGTAGAGATGGGGCTGCCTTGTCAAAGTAACATAAACTGGATGCCTTAAACAACTTAACTTTATTGTCTCACAGTTCTGGAGGCTAGAGGTCTGAGATCAGGGTGATGGCAGTTTTGGTTCTTTCTGAGGGAGAACCTGTCCCAGGCCTCTCCCCTTGCTTCTGGTGGCCTCAGGTGTTCCTTGGCCATCTTCTCCCTGTGTTTTCACTTGCCTTTCCTCTATGTATATCTGTCTTTGTGTCCAAATGTCCCCTTTTTATAAGGAACCTAATCATACTGGGTTAAGGCCCACCCTACTGACCTCATCTTAACTTGATTATCTACAAGGACCCTGTTTCCACAAAAGGTCATATTCACCAGTACTAAGAGTTAGACTTCAGCATGTTTGGGGGTACATAATTTAACCCATGACAGATGGTAATAGTCTTATTCCTTGTTTTATGTTTTTTCCCCTTTAATTTTGTAAATGTGGTAAATTAAACCAACAGATTTTATTACCTTAAATCACCATTGCATCCCAACTTATTCATATTGTATTTATATACATATTGATTCAGTGTGCTAATATTTAATACTTTTGCATGTTTACAAGTAAGAATGATCAATGATTTTTCTCCCCCTGTAGCCGTATCTGATTTGGATATCAAAGTTATACTTTATACTGGCTTTATAAAAAAAAAGTGTTTGGTGGAACTTACTGGGTGAACCATCTGGACCTGATGCTTACTTTATGGGACAGACAGTGTCCGTGAAACCAGAATATAGCCAGTGCTCTTGCATTGCTCATAAACTCATCCAAATCAGCTCCCATGGGCTTGGCTATGTGCCATGAAAAGAAGTAGGGCCTCTAGAAGCTTATGGGTCATATCAAAATCTCTTCTGCTCAGCTCCACTTGTAGCAGAAAGAACGAAATTGTTTTTGAGCCAAAGCTGAGGAAATCTGAAGAACCTAAAGGAAGATGCCAAAGCAACAAATTTTTTTTAGCAGTAGCTACAGGTGTTAACTAAAAGATAATGTTTCTGTGTACATCTGTAGAAGAAAATTAGTAGTTTTACATTAGCATTTTCAAAGACACTTCGATTCTAATTATGACTAGTGGTGCTGTGTATTCTTAATTTGGTAGAAAGTAATTACTAATACTTTAATTTTGGCCCTTAGCACATATTGCTTTATGCTATTGTTTATTTTTCTGGTCCTATCTTCTCAGTGAAGTTGGAAGACTCTTGGGAAATGGGACAGTGTTGTGTAACATGTTTTTTTTTATTATTGGTTTAAAAGTTTCTTGTTGCATATGTAATGTTATCTTTATTTAAACTATTGTCCATGAATGTATTAATATTTTTCAATCTCCCTAACTAGGTATGTGTTTTGCTATTTTGAGAAAAATGTAAAATATTGATCTTTTAAATTATAACCATGGTTTTAAAGGACATTCTAACAGAAAATTCATTTAAATTTCAGATCAGCTTGAGATCACATAGTAAAGTGTGAACTGTACACCTTAACAGAATTTTTAAATTTTATTACCATGTTAAAACTCTCTGATTTCAGACTCTTGTAAGTTAGCCTTAATAATAATACAGGGAGATATGGCCAAAAGTTTGCCTTCTTATGATTCATATTTTATCTAAGTAAATTTATCATGTGAACTAGATCAGGGAGAAAAATTTTCCACTGCCTAAAGGAATAAACCATTGTTTAAGTATTTGAGTGTTACTTTGTCAGCTTTCATTTATCTCTGCATAATTCCGTTTTAGCTACTTGGAAGTTTATAATACAGTATTTGTTATCTGTAATCACTATTATTTGCATTAGCTCTCCAGGACTTATTTATCTACTGGTTCCAAGTTTGTACCCTTAAACAATATATCCCCAATTTCCCCAACCCTCGGCCCCTGTTAAGCATCACTCTACTCTATTTTTATGAGTTCAGCTTTTTTAGATTCTACATATAAGTGATAGCATGATATTTGTCGTTCTCTCTCTGACATATCTCACTTAGCATAATGCTCTCAGGGTCTATTCATGTTGTCACAAATAATAGGATCTCCTTCTTTCTCATGGCTGAATAATATTCCACTGTGTACGTGTGTGTGCGTGTGTGTGTGAGAGAGAGAGAGACATCTTTATTGATCTGTCAGTGGACACTTAGGTTGTTTCCATATCTTGGTTTTTGTGAATAATGATGCAATAAAGATGAGAGTGCAGATGTCTCTTCAAACTACCGTTTTTGTTTTCTTTGGGTATATACCCAGAAATGGAATTGCTGGATTATATAGTAATTCTATTTTTATTTTTTTGAGGAACTTTGTTATCACCAATTTATATTCCCACCAACAGTGTACGAGGGTTCCCTCTTCTCCACATCCTCTCCAGCGTTTGTTATATCTTTTCTTCTTGATGACAGCCATTCTAGCAGGTGTTTTGATTTGCATTTCCCCGATGATTCATGATTTGAGCATCTTTGCATGTACTTGTTGGCCATTTGGATATCTTCCTTGGAAAACCGTTGGTTTAGTTTTTCTGCCTACTTTTTATTGGATGGTGGTTTTTTTGGTTGTTGTTATTGATTTGTATGAGTTCTTTATACATTTTGGATATTAACCCCTTGTCTGATACATGGTTTGCAAATATTTTCTCCTATTTCGTAGGTTGCCTTTTATTTTGTTGATTCTTTGCTGTGCAGAACTTCTTAGTTTGATGTAGTCCCACTTGTTGATTTTTGCTTTTATCGCTTGTACTTTTCATGTCATATCTAAAAAAAATCATTGCCCAATCCAACATCAAGTCATTTCTTCCCTATGTTTTTTTCCCAGGAGCTTTGTGGCATCAGGTCTAAAGTTTAAGTTTTTAATCCATTTTGTTTTAATTTTTGTGAGTGGTGTAAGTTAGGAGTCCAATTTCACTTTTCTACATGTGGTTATCTGGTTTTCTCATCACCATTTGTTGAAGAGACTATCCTTTCCCCATTGACTATTCTTGTCTCCTTCGTCAAATATTGGTTGACCATATAAGTGGGGGTTATTTCTGGGCTCTCTGTTAGGTTGCATTGGTATATGTGTCTGTTTTTATACCAGTACCATATTGTTTTAATTAGCATAGCTAATTAATGTAGTTTGAAACTATAAAGTTTGATACCTCTAGCTTCGTTCTTCTTTTACATTTTCACTTTGACTATTTGTGGTCATTTTTGATTCTATACAAATTTTAGGATTGTTTCTTCTATTTCTGTAAAAAATGCCATTGGAATTTTGGTAGGGATTGCATTAAATCTGTAGATTGATTTGGGTACAGTGTACACTTTAACAACATTAATTCTTTCAATCCATGAACATGGATATCTTTCCATTTGTGTCTTATTTAATTTCTTTTATCGAAGTCTTATAGTTTTCATTTTATGGGTCTTTCGCGTCCATCGTTAAATTTATTCCTAAGTATTTTATTGCTTTTGCTGCTATTGTAAATAGGATACTATTTTAAACTTCTTTTTCAGATGTTTTCTATAGAAACACAACTAATTTCTATATGTTGATTTTGTATCCTGAAACTTTACTGAATTCGTTGATTAGTTCCAACAGTTTTTTGATTGAGTCTCTAGGATATTCTGTGTATCAGATCATGATTTACAAATAACAATTTTACATCTTTATTTCTGACTTGGATGCCTTTTATTTTTTTGTCTTGCCTTATTGCTCTAACTAGTACTTCTAATACCATGTTGAATGGGAGTACCAAGAGTGGGCACCCTTGTTTTCTCCTGACCTTAGAAGGAAAGCTTTCAAATTTTTACCATTGAATATAATGGTAGCTGTTGGTTTGTCATATATGCCCTTTATTATGTTGAGATATGTTCCTTTTATGCCTATTTTGTTGGGGGTTTTAATCATGAAAGTACATTGTATTTCATCAAATGCTTCTGCATCTATTGAGATAATCTTAAGGTTATATATTTTATTCTGTTAATATGGTGTATCACATTTATTGATTTGCATATGTTGAACCATCCTTCCATCCCAGGGATAAATCAACTTGGTTATGATAGCTAATCCTTTTAACGTGTTGTTAAATTCCATTTGCCAATATTTTGTTGAGAATTTTTGTATCTATGTTCATCAGAGATATTGGTCTATAGTTTTCTTATGGTATCCTTTTCTGGCTTTAGTATCAGGTTAATACTGGCCTCATAAAATGAGTTTGGAAGTGTTCCTTCCTCTACAATTTTTGGAATAGTTTCAGGACTGACATTAATTCTTCTTTAAATGTTTGATAGGATTTCCCAGTGAAGCTGTCTGGTCCTGGGCTTTCCTGTGTTGGGAGACTTTTGATCACTGATTCCATCTCCTTACAGTTATTGGTCTGTTCAGATTTTCTATTTTTTCATGATTCAGTCTTGGCATGTCATATGTTTTTTAGGAATTTATCCAGTTTGTTAGCATGTAATTGTTTGTTGTAGTCTCTTATAATCCTATGTATTTCTGTAGTATCGGTTTTAATCTCTTTCATTTCTGATTTTGAGTCTTCTCTCTTTTTATCTTAGTGTAAGTAAAGATTTGTCCATTTTGTTCTTTTTTTTTTTAAACAGTTCTTCAGTCACTGATACTTTCTCTTTTTTTCTGGTCATTTTTTTTTGCTCCGATCTTTGTTATTTCCTTCTTCTTGCTAACTTGGGCTTTATTTGTTCCTTTTTCTGGTTCTTTGAAGTGTAAAGTTAGGTTGCTTATTTGTGATCTATTTTCTTAATATATGTATTTCTTGCTATGAACTTCCCTTTCAAACTGCTTTTGCAATATCCCATAGGTTTTGGTATGTAGTGTTTACATTTTCATTTGTTTCGAGTTTTTTTTTTTTATTTTACTTTTGATTTCTCCTGTGACCCATTGATTGTTCAGAGGTGTGTTGTTTAATTTCCACATATTTGTAGATTGTCCAGCTTTCCTCTTGTTCATTTCTAGTTTCATACCATTGAGACTGGAAAAGATAGTATGATTTCAATCTTCTTAAATTTGCTAAGAGTTATTTTGTGTCTTTTTCTATAGTCTGTCCCGGAGAATGTTCCATGTGCATTTGAGGAGACCATGAACTCTAGTGTTGTTGGATGGAATGTTTTAATAAATGTCTGTTAAGTACATTTGGTCTAATGTATAGTTTGAGTCCATTGTTCCCCTTTTTGTTTTATCTCTGGATGATCTATCCATTGCTGAACATGGGGTGTTGTTATCTGCTTGTTCCTTCAGGTCTGTTTGTATTTGCTTCTTGTATTTAAATGCTCCCATGTTGGGTGTGTGTATATTTATGATTGTGATATCTTCTTGATGAATTTCCCCCTTTATCATCATATAGTATCCTTCTTTTTCTCTTGCTTTTGTTTTTGGCTTAAAGTCTATTTTATCTCCTGTAAGTACAGCTACCCCCATTTTCTTTCGGTTTCTACTTGCATGGAATATCTTTTTTCATCCTTTCACCCTGAGCCTTTGTGTCTTATTTATTCATTCATTCATTCATTCATTCATTCATTTTAGGCAAGGCAACTCTTGGTTGACCTCACAGATCGCAAGGACCTTATCAGCTTACAATCCCTTATTTTTTATTTTTATTTTTTATGCCTACAGCACCTGGTCTTCCTAGGTGGTCTCCCATCCAAGTACTAACCAAGCCCAACCCTGCTTAGCTTCCAGATGCTTAGCTTCCAAGATCAGACAGGATCAGGTTTGTTCAGGGTGGCATGGCCGTAGACGCCCGTGTGTCTTTAAAGCTGAAGTGAGTCTCTTGTAGGCAATATACAATTTTTTTTTTCATCTATTCAGCCACCCTGTGCCTTTTAATTGGTGAGTTCAATGCCTTTAAATCTAGAGTTATTATTGATTTGTGATGTTTTCTAATATTATATTTCTAATGTCAATATCTAATATTGATTCTTGATGTCACTTATGTCATCTTATTAATTGTTTTTTGGGGTGTTTCATATTTCCATGGTTTCTTTTTCTTTTGGTTTCTGCCTATCTTTGTAAATTGGTGATTTTCCGTGATGGTATGCTCTGTATCCCTGTTATCGTCTCTGCTCTGTGTTTTTGCTTTGTGGTATTATGAGACTTGCATAAGACATATTATAGATAAAACAGTTCGTTTTAAGTCTGTTTAGCAACTTAACTTAGATTATCTACTAAAGCTTCACCCTTTTACTCCCCCCTTTTATGTTTTTTTAAATTTATTTATGTATTTTTAATTCTTTAATGTCACCACTTATTTGACCCCTTTTACCCCATCTACCTTCCCCCTCACCCTTTTATGTTTTTGATGTCATCGTTTACCTCTTTTTATATTATGTGTTCATTAACACATTATAGCAGCTATAGTTATTTTTGATACATTTTTCATTTGACTTTTATATTCTAGTTAGTTGATTAGCACATCACCCCATTTCATATTTAGTTTTCTAAGTCTGCGTATTTACCTTTACTGGTGTTCTGTTTCATGGTGTCATTATCTAGGTTTTCTCTGTCTCTGTGTGGGTACAGCTGCTCCATTCTTCTTGCTCCCTCTTGTGGTGGAATTCAAAACTCACCGCCGTCTGCTGGAGACCTCTCTTGTTTTCCAGAAGGTGACACTGTAGCTCAAGTTTGCCATTTCTCTCTTGGCCACAGACTGAGGCCTATTTTCTGAGTGGGCTCCCTGTCTGCCAGAGTTCTTTCTTGTGCTACACATGGAAACACAAGGAGCCAGCTGCAGAGTTGGGGGAGGTGTGGGTTTAGTATTCAGGCTTTGGGGGTGCCTGCAGACCCTAGTAGGGAGATCCCTGGGTGTGAGACTTTAGGAGGCTGTGGGTGGACTTCCTGCTGCACAGGATCCCTTTAATGCCCTTTGAAATTTTTGTCTTCCCCTTTCCCATCCTTCCTCCCCACCCTTACACTCCCCACTCCCGTCCCCCTCCTGGCCCCGCCACGCCCTCTCGGGGTCCTGCTGGAGAGAAATGAGTTTCTCCAGCTGCATTCCACACAGCCCGGGTAACTGGGCACTCACTCACTCACTCTCCTTTCCATCACCGAAGAAGATGCCATAACCAGATATATCAGCCTTGTGCAGCCTTTCAGGAGAGCAGTGCTGGGAAAGTTTCTCTTTCTCCTGCCTCTGCCATGATCAAACTTGTGTTTTGGTTTTGTTTGCTCCAAAGGCACACTGGATTCTCCCCCTTGGGAATTCTGGGCTTCTGCACTCTTGTCTGTACCTCTGCCCAGGTCAGCATTCTCCAGATTTTTCCCCAAACAGAAGAGGTTGTCTGGGCAGGTGTGTTGACTCCACTGGTTTCCAGGTCTGTCTGCCTATCACTGGATGTACAGTGGTTAAGACTCCACCTGGGCCCGTTGATGTGTGGTGTTAGATCCCACAGCACCCATCAGGGTGCTTTGTTTGTGGATGGATATCTAATTTGTTGTTTTAAAAAGGCGGAGAATAAAAAGGAGGAACATCTTATGCCACCATCATGCTGACGTCACGCTCCTACTTTTTATAAATTACCACTTAATTATTAAAGCAGCTTTCTTATTTAAAAGCCCGTAGTAGGAAACTCATTTTTAGCAAGATTTGAGTAACTGTAGTTACCAGGTAATGAAACAATATTGTTTTTTTAATGTTACAGAATTATGACTTTTTAATAAACCAAATGCTTTTCTTACAACTCCCTCTTCTCTCTCCTCCTCTGTTTACCACAGTATTTTAGGCTAAATACAAGGTGTTTGATTCTTTCCTTATGCAGTTGACCCTTGAAAAGCACTGGTTTGAACTGTGCAGGTCCACTTATATGCAGATTTTCAGTGGCGGTGGCAGTGGGCACCCCTAAACCCCACGTTGTTCAAGGGTCAACTGTATTCTTTATTGCAAAAATGTTTCGTATATCCCTTATGCTAAGTAAGACACAATGTGCTTTCAAAAAATTAGAGAAGTTTGATTATGACTGCCTGAAGCTTATTTCTCTATTCCTTCTGCAAAGTGAGAGGTACAATTCACATTTTGAATAGTAGAATCACTCTATCCTGCCATTTTAAAAGACAGCCCTATTGATTAATCAGTGAAGGAAGAACTATTTCATATTACTTTGCTTTCACAGACTTAGGCTATTTCATAGCCTACATTTCAATATCTGCGTATAACTCATTAGGATTTAAATGGAAAAAGGCTGTCAAGGTTGGGTTTTGGCTTTCATCATGAGAAATAGATGTTAGTGTTTAAAAACTGAATCAGAGATTAAAAGTCTACTCCTCACCCAACCCTAGGCTTTCCCTGGGATCCTGGGGAGTTCCTGCCGCCCCATATGGATGGACTCGATTCCTCTGCGAGGCCTTCTGAGCCTCGCTCCTCACTTCCCATCTCTTTTCCCTTGTCTCTGTAAAGATGAGCTCATGTAAATGAGATGAATATGCCTGTGTGTGTGTGCGCGGGCAAGGTGTGTGTGTGTGTGTGTGTGTGTTTGTATGTGTGTCTGGTTTACCTTTCAGTCTGTCTGTCAGTGGAGGTGGACACAGATTACCCACAGCTAAGACCATCCCTTGGTGCCCAGCCTTAGGAAATAAAAACAGTAGGCTAGAGGCTTGAGAGGGATACATTAATGATGAGATCAAAAGCCAGCTTTTATTGAGCGCTTATGTTAGCTGACTCCATCCTCAAAGAATCATCTGAAGTAGATGCAATTATTACTCTCATTTCACAGGTGAGGAAACTGAGTCAGGGAGAAGCCAAGTGACCTTCCCAAGGTCACATAACTAGTAAGCAACAGGAAAGGGATATGAAGGAATTCTGGGTTTGTCCTGTGGAAAAATATCACCCCCAGACCTGGCGTATCCTTCTTCCTGGGAATTTTGGAGAGGGAACCAGAGTCTTACTCATGTGTAGCTGTCCTTGCCCCCGTGGACAGGGGATACAAAATTGTAGAATTCTAAAATCTTTGAGGTGATTCGTCTCCTTCTCTGATGCATAAATTCTTCTTGAATATTTCCAAGAACTCTTTCAGCTTTTGCTGGAATGCCTCAAAAGATTAAGGAATTTAGTCTCTCATGAGGCAACCCTGTTCTTGGGAGCCCAAAGTGGTAGGAAAGCCCCAGCAGCCCCCCTCTTATGCCTATCAGTCTTCTGCAATTTTGTTAGAGCTACGGACCACTCATCAGGGGCTACCTGCGTGTGCGAGTCTGCTTTCTCCCCCTCTGGGAAAGTGGGATGGCTATCTTGCTTCTTTCCACTGCCTCAGACTCTGTGGAGTGCGAAACCAGAGTCCTCTTCAGAGGAAGAAGTAGGAAGCCGAAGATTGGACTGGGGGGCAGTCAGCGACATTAACCCGTTAAGTGACATGTCTGTGACAAATCCTCTGGGTATCTCAACTCTTCACCTGAAAGATTAGGAGATTCGAGGTACATCTTTACCACTCTACATGACACATTTACTCTGGGAGCCACGTATGGTGCTGGGACCAATGCGCGTGCTTCCTTCGGGAGAATACAAAGGAATTCAAGGTGTGGTTCCTGCCTCAGTGCATCTGCCAGGATCTGATGTAGTCGTGTGTAACCATTAACTTAAACGCAAAATCAAGTGGCTGAAGATGCTCAGAGGAAGATCAGTGTGGACCATTTTTGCCTTTTTACACAATGTTTTCGTTGTGTTGTCCGTGAGTGAATACATGTGCTTGTCTTCCACCTACAGGTATGTCTCCCAGCAAGGAAGCGCCATACAGCTGTCAGCTCTGGAGCATGAGCAGGATGGCTCTCCTGCTGGGGTCTGCCATTTGTCTGGTGGGAGGCGGGCAAGTAGGAAATGTTTTCTTTCCTTCACTCTTTTTTAATAGTGTCGAACGATTTCCTTTCCCCGAGATTGTGACTGAAGAATCAATATATATCCATTGCAGTCTGAAATGGTTCTGCTTCTTCCTTGTTACGCGCAGTGACCTTTTTCTTTTCCTCTTCCTGCAGACCAGCCGCAAGCATGATGAGCACCAAGGCCTTTACGTTGGTCTCTGCCGTTGAGCGGGAGCTGCTGATGGGCGACAAGGAGCGCGTCAGCATCGAGTGCGTGGAGTGCTGCGGCAGGAACCTCTACGTGGGCACCAGCGACTGCTTCATCTGCCACTTCCTGCTGGAGGAGAAGACTCTGCCTGCCGGGACAGCCACATTCACTGCTACTAAGCAGCTGCACAGACACCTGGGTTTCAAGAAGCCAGTGAGTGAGCTGCGAGCAGCTTCGGCCCTCAACAGACTGCTGGTGCTCTGTGACAACTCCATAACTCTGGTCAACATGCTGAGCCTGGAGCCTGTCCCCTCAGGGGCCCGCATCAAAGGGGCCATGGCATTGGCCTTGAATGAGAACCCCGTGAACGGGGACCCATTCTGCGTGGAGGTCTGCATCATCTCTGTCAAACGCAGAACCATCCAGGTGTTCATGGTATACGAGGACCGGGTTCAGATTGTCAGGGAAGTGTCCACACCGGAGCAGCCCCTAGCTGTGGCTGTGGATGGCCACTTCCTGTGCCTGGCCCTGACCACCCAGTACATCATCCTGAACTACAACACGGGCGTCTCCCAGGACCTGTTTCCATACTGCAGCGAGGAAAAGCGCCCCATCGTCAAGAGGATCGGGAGACAGGAGTTCCTCCTGGCGGGCCCGGGAGGACTGGGTGAGCAGGGTGCCGTCGCCCCCGCCAACCTCCGCATCCCGTCTGCCTTTTCTCTGCGTTATCTCCATGAATTCCTGCTGAAACCTGGGAGGGAGATTTTAGTTGTGAAATAATAGATACTCGTGAAGAGCGTGTGCCCCCATTGAGGATACATGGCAGGATATAAACAGAATCTCATAATCAGTGTTTGCTAAAATTTCATTAGATCCTTTTGTGAATGTGGGATTAAAGGAACAAAAATAGACTGGTCAAAAAACCAGTTTTATTTTGTGCTAGTGTGGAGCCTGAATATGGCTCTGGGGAGAAAATTCCTCTAAGTTCATAACTACAAAATTAAAAATCTGTGTGAGTTCTTGATGAGATTTCCTCAAGTGGGTGAGATTGTCAGTTGATCCCTTTTACTCTTTATTCTAAAAAGGAGTTGAGGTAGCTGACTGATAGGTCTTTTTCAAATGTGCAGAGTTCACTGTGACATCCATGATTTTCTCTTAATTGACTGCGATTTCATCCCACCAGAAAGGTTCTAGTAGCCAGCTACTTGACTTCCTAATTCTCTGCACTGCCCTATCGAAATTAAGAATCGGAGCTGTTAACGTCACTGCGGACTCATGTATTTTCTCTCGGCCGTGGTTGGTTCACGTTAGGATTCGTGTGTATGTCTGAGGCACAAGTGATGGGGGGGTGTGAACGCACCTCAACGCCAGTATCTTTTTACCGTAGAGAATTTGTGTGTCGGCATCTCATTTCAAAGTGGTAGGTACAGACATTTTCTGGTAATAACAAGAATTGAGGTCATGAGCTGATTGGTGTACACTTCTTGATTTTTACCTTTTTTAAAAACAGACTTTATTAGAGCAGTTTTAGGTTCATAGCAAAACTGAGCAGAAAGTACAGAGTTCTCAACACCCTCTGCCCGAAACACACGCAGCCTCCCCCACTGTCAACATCTCCCCACAAAGTGGCACATTTGTTACAATAAATGACTGTACTGACACATTATCACCCAAGTCCACAGTTTATATTAGGGTGCACTCTTGGTGTTGTGCATCCTGTGAGTTTGGACAAATGTCTGATGCCATGTTCCCATGTTCTCAGTGTCATACAGATTATTTTCACTGCCTTAGAAACCCTCTGTGCTCTACCTATTCAGCCCAACCTCCTCAAACCCTGGCAACCACTGATCTTTCTAGAATTTCAGTGAGTTGAAATCCTACAATGTGTAGTCTTTTCACATTGGCGTCACTTAGTAATATGCACTTAAGGTTCCTCCATGTCTTTTCATGGCTTGATAACTCAGATTTTCGCTTTTTGGAAAAAAAATTTTTTTACCCAGCCACTTTTTCTTTAAAAAAAAAAGCAATTGTAATGAAAATATTTTATTATGGAAAACATTTAAACATATATAAACATATATATAGTAAAGAGAATAGTGAAATGAATCTGACGTACCTATCACCCAGCCTCCACTATTACCAGGTCCTTACCAGTTGTTTGATTTATATGCCTAACCACTCCCCCTCCTCAGTTATTTTGATGCTAATAACAGACATCATAGCATTCTACCTGTAAATATTTCAGTATATAGTTCTAAGTTATTTTTTAAAGAAGAAAACCACAATACCATATATAGCTAAAATTTTTAACAGTGATTCCTTAATGTCAAATATCAAAGCATATCATATTTCTGTTATATACATATACACATATAGAGACATACATAAATACATATGTATGTACATTTGTGTTTAAGTATGTGTATGTTCATTTTTCAGTTTGTTTGAATCAGATTCTCACAAGGCCTGTACGTTACAACTGCTTGATAGATCTATTTAGTTTCTCTTATCTTTAGGTTCTCTCTCCTTCTCTTTTTATTTTTCTTTAATTTTTGTTGATGGAATTGGACTATTTCACTTTTAACTTCCCACAGCCTGAATTTTAATCATTTTATCCCCTTCTGTTGTTGAATATGTCAAGCTGACCTTTGTGCTTCCTGCAAACTGATAATTAAGTGGCAGGATTTATCAGATTTGAGTGTGCTTTTTTTCTTCTTGTTTTGGGCATGGGCTAAACTTCTTCATAAGTGATAGAAGACTTCTATCAGAGTCAAATGGTTTCTTTTTATCTCTTTGTGATGTTAGTAGCTGTTGATGCGGATTGCCTAGATCCTTTAAACCAGGGTGCCCAACCCATCAGCCGCAGTATGGTCCTGGCCTGTTAGGAACCTGGCTGCACAACCGGAGGTGAGGAATGGGCCAGGGAGAGAGAGGAGCTTCGTCTATATTAGCAGCTGCTCCCCAGCGCTAGCATCACCACCTCAGCTCCACCTCAGATCCTCAGGCACTAGATTCTCATAGGAGCAACGGTCCTTGGTGCCAAAAAGATTGGGGACCACCGTTTTAAATCATTAGTGTCTGTCAAATGGCAGCATTCTATTTTTGTCCCTTCGTCATTCATATATGAACTGGAATGCTTTGGGGAAGAGAAACTTCTCATTAACTATTTGGTTGCCCCCAGATACACTGTCTCAGAAAGGCAGGATGAGGTTTTCAATAAGGGGATCTCTTCTGTCTTCCAGAAGTGACTTTGTAAAGTCATACAGAATCATGGTTTTTAACATATATATGGCATATTTGGGTCCATCTGTGCTGGTGGGCATTTCTTCAGGTTGACTGCTGAGTCCCCATCACATGCCCCGAGAACTTTGATAGCTTCCTTGCCTTGTGGAATGACAAGGTGTTCCAGGCTCACTTGGTCCATTCCCTGCCCTGGATCTGGTTTCATCTATTTCCCCAAGGACCCCTGCTGTTCAGAGACACAGTCTAGGTGCTAGAGGTGCTTGTCATTCATTGTTTCTAGGCCACTTCAGTGGAGAGAGCTCAGAAATATGTGTTGGGTTTTTTTTAAAGATGAAATCGTTATGAGATCATATTGATAGAACCAGTTCAGGAAGGCAGGTTATTGACCTCACCTACCTGTATACCTGTAACTCCTGTCAACCACACCAAAAGTCTTAGCAAAATTCCATCCAACACAGTTGTTCCTTTGACTTGTCCCACAATACACGGAACAGAATAACAGTTCTGACGCTACTGTTCCCACAATGTAATTACTGAAAAAAGTTTGATTGTGTATAGTTCTTTTTGTCCTCACGGTAGGTTATATAACCCATTAGGAATGTACAGTCACATTACTGTGTTTTAAAGTCACTTGGAAGAGTTCCCCTCTGTACGGTTATGCCACCAACTGGATATACAGTAGTTAGATTAATTTGCTTCATTTAACTTTTGACTTTTAGAAATCGCTTTATTTTATTTTTCATTATATAAATAGTTACAAGTTTCCAAGTCAGATGGATTCCAAATCGTTATATTATATCCTGTGTCCTTCACCTATTCTCTTCTTCCTCCATAGGTAACCTTTATTTTTATGTTTTATCCTTTCATTTTTAAATAAACAAATAGGTAAATATTTGCATCTCCCTCTGTCTTGGCTTTTTTTTTTTTTTTTTTTACTTACCAGTGTATTTTTACTTAACAGGGCATACTACTCTGTCCTGTGGCAGTACCCTAGTTTATTCAGTCCATCCCCTGCTGGCGGGCATTTGGGTTTTTTTCCAGACTGCAGTATTAATAGGAACTTACCTTTTTCTATTTTTCCAGTGTATTTGTGGAAAAGCTTTCTAGGGTGGGATTGCTGAGTCCAAGAGTAAATGCATGTGAATTTTGCTAGGTATTGCCATATTCCCCTTGGTGAATGTTGTACCATTTTACATCCTCCCCAGCAATGCAGGACAGTGTCTGTTTTGCCTCAGCTTTGCCAAGGGAGTAGGATATGTGGTCAGACTTGCATGGTTTTGCCAGTTTGGTACTTTAGAGATGGTATCTCAGTGTAGTCAACTGCATTTCTCCTGTTATAAACAAGATGGAACATTTTTCCTACATTTGAGAGGCATTTGCATTTCTTTTGATGAAGATTATCTGTCCTTCTCTCTAAGCATTCATTTTAGTGTTCTTTGTATATTCGAGATACCAACTTGCTGTCTTGTTTTATGTTCCAAATATTTGTTTCCAGTTTTTACCATGCAGAAACTTTTCTTAAACATTTCTGTATAATCGAATGTGTTAACCTTTTTATTGTTTCTTGATTTTGAGTCATAATTAGAGATGTTTCCCCTCTTCCAGGTTATACACAAATTCACTCACGTTTTTCTGCTGGTAATTATGGGTTCATTTCTTATAGTGAAGAGGATAAGTAATGGATTCAGTTTTTTCCTTTTCTACGTGGCTGTCAGTTATCTCAACAAACTGATTAAAGAGTCCTGTTCCTTGCTGACCTAGGTGGCTGCCTTTAGTGTACACGAGGTTTCTTTATGCCATTGAGTCTTTCTTTCTTGTTTTGTTCCAGTCTGTTTGCCTGAGCTAATACCTGTTTTAGTTATAAAGATTTTATAGTGAAACATTTGATTCCAGTATCTTTTTGTTGGTTGAGTGTTAGGATTGAAAGGAAGTGATAGTCATATCTAGGATGCATTTTCCTCAAGCTCACTCGATGACGAGGACATCATGCTAAAGGAACAAATAAGAACAACCTTCTTAATTGTTGTTCTTAATTGTCGTACCAATTGTAAGCAAATTGGAAGATCATATGTTAGCTTTCTCATGCATCATCACCCTTGTATAGGTTCTGTATACAACAGAGTAGCCACCACTGTCATTATATGGCTTTAGAAATTAAGCTCAAACAAATTGCTATAATGAATGCAAAAGGACTTTTACACATTTGAAAGCTATGTATTGTCATTTTGCCTACTTCTTTCCTTTTTTAAAGTAACATGAGCCCATTCCTGTGTCACAAGAAATAGCTCTTAACTTTTGCCTTAAATTTTACTATTTAAGCATACTTTGTTGAAAATGTCATAATACAATTGATTATTGTGACTTTAAACTCTATCCTGTGATAATCATGCTTCTTGAAAAGTATATATAATTCAGCTACTTCTTACCTCACAGGGCCGCTCCTTTCCCAGCTCAGATGAGAGGGTCCACTGATATTGAGAGGGTGCGCGATTGAAAATAATAGTTTTTAAAGGTTTTTACCATTTACAAATTGTGTCACATTTTCACTCCTGCAACACTGTAGAAACAATAGGCTGTATCATCTACTTAGCAAGCATATAATTAGTTGGTGGGTGTGAATGACAGTGTCCTCTGTTCCCAAGTGGATTTGTGGCACCTTATACTGCTTGACCTGTGTCCCCTAATTGCCAGTTACTGCTCTGCTCTTTTGTTTTAGTGAAATCTTTGGCTTTTCTCTTTATGTAGAAGCCTTTGTTCTTGACCTCTGGTTTCTGTCCTTTTCATTTTGAGAACATTCATGCTGGGGCGTCTGCCCCACACAGTTTTCAGGTGAGGCAAGGCTCAGCCTTACCCGGGTAAGTGCTGTGGCCCTGATTGATCCCCTGATTGATAAGGCTAGACAATGTTTTGGCATCTGTGTCCTCTGAGAGTTGTGCTATACAGAACTTACCCAAAGTTCAGCAGACTCCTCGGGATTAACTGCATTTGCCAAACTCCTGAGTGAAGGTGGCGGGCACAGTGCCAGTACCCTTGAATCGCTTTTCTTTCCCCTGTAGGCTTTTTAGCAGCTGGTTCTAAACACATGAAAAATTCAATAGTGCGCTAACCTGGTTCGCTCCTCCAAAGCTGTCTTAATTTCAGATTCTTAATGCTTCCCGTAACTCGGTACCTCGTGTTTGGCTCCTGCAGCATTTTTCGATGTGGTTTGAATGCTGTGGTGATGCAGTTGTTGGGTTAATTCAGACCTTAGTTCCACCCTCTCCGCTTGTGAGATGTTGGGGATGCCAGGCCCTGTGCCGTGCCTTCCGTTATGCCCGTCGCCCCGCCTCTGGAACAGACTCAGACCCTGTTATTGGTCCATCTTGCCTTTTGGCTCTGAGTCACTTCAGTGTCATCTTCCACATTTCCATGGATCTCCTTGACTCCTTATCCGCTTTGGAAAGAAATGAGAACAGAAGGCCCTCGCCAGCTTCAGGAGCAGCCTTGGGTTGTACCGTGCAGAGACGTGCCCTCTCGTGTCATCTTGTGTTCTACACTGGCTTTTGGTGTGCTCCGTGCAACCATTTGTCTCCCTTCAGGAAAGAAAGGTGCTGTTACCCCCTGAGAAAGCACTTGAACTCCAGGCCGTCCTCTCTGTGACCTCCAGTTCCTCAAAGTGTTAACCTTGCCTCCCACCCAGCCCTGCCCCTTGATCCCTGTGTTTACTCTCAGCCCACGCCCATTAACCTGAGGCCACCAGCTGCATGGTAGCCTTTGACTCATGCTCTCCCCTGCTCCCACTAGACAGGTTCCCCCCAAGTTATCCCCTCCTCTGCCGTACCCCTACCCCTGGCCTAAGTAAGGCCTGCTTCCTAGTGGCAGGCAGCTGCCTGGCTTCCCCTAGCATCCAGAGCTCTCCCTCCTACAATGTAGCCTGTACCCTCCTGCCAGGTGGCCTTCCTAAAGCACCTGTGATCCTGTAACAAATTTGGACCACGCTCCTCAGCTCGATTTTCAGGTCAGCGTCTCTTGCTCTGACCCTAACTTAACTTTCAGACCCTATGATCCTCACAAAGGGTTTGCCCTGTTTCTGGAGCTGCCCTGTTAGGGGGACACACACCCCTTCCCCTACCTCCCCGTGACCTGCTTCTTACGGCCAGAGCCCCGCCCAGCCTCTGTGTCGCCTTCCCTGTGGAGTCTCTGATCCCTGGGCTCTGGCTGGACTGGACTCCACCTCCTATCAGCACTTTTCCCACTTTCCTCCTGCTGGCTGTTATCTCTTATGTGGTATTTAGATATTCTCCTTAACCCCTTCACTACTGCAAGTTCCTTGAACGTGTCTCTGTCTCTCTGTCTCTCGGTACCTAACCCAGGGCTCCACGTACAATAAGCACCTAGCAAATGTTGACTGAATTTAAGTTGATGCTCAGCATATAGATTTATAGTTTTTTTCTTTTTGTGTATACTCAATAAATGAGCTTTCCCTTCTGTGTGAGGTGAGCTCACCAGAAGTCACACATTCTTTTGGTTTATTATACTCAATTTTATGCTATTATTTAAAATGCCACGGTGACCTTCCTTTTACTTATCAATTGGTGATAGATTTAAAGGTAGAATCATTGAATTAAAGTGTAGGCGTATATTCAGTTTTGATAGATAAGACCACATTATTCTCCAAAGAGTATTTCCTCATACCATGCCAGTATTTAGTACTGCCAGTCTATAACCTTTGTCCAATCTGATGAGTAAAAGTTGGTTTTTCACATTTTTTCCCATTAAATTCCTGTTCCCCTGATTACTAGTGAACATGGAAACCTTCGTGAATTAGTCATTTGCATTTTGTCTCCTGTGTCTTACTGATTCGCATCCTTTGTCTATTTTTCTATTGAGTTATTAGTCTTTTTTGTAATGATTGTTGGAGACGAAAGGAGAAAATGGAAATACACACTTAAGGTAGAAGAACAGTTCATGTTAGGCAGTTGTGACTCTGCAGCGAGAGGTGCACTCACACTCACATGCACACTCACACACAGGCGCACACACACATGCACACACGAAGCTTATTGTCTCATCTTGACAGGGTTTTAGCTGGTGCTGATTCACATGCCAAGAGCCAATGTTCAAAGTGTCCAGCAGGACCAGGCAAGTGTCCTATGTACAGTGTTCTGCAGGGAGGCCCTCAGTGTGTCAGGTGAAAGCGAGGTGTGCATGCCTGTCAGAGCCCCCATGGTACCTATTTTCAGGAACAGCCTAATCTAGAGGGACAGAACTATCTTTGTACCTGATTAAGTGTAGTGCTTTTCAGTCTTTGTAACCACAGAAAATTTAGGAGAGTCAGTGATTTCACAGGTTTAGGATTTTTGCTCACATGATATATTTCAGATACCGTCCATTATTTCAATCTTAAAATACTCCCCGTATCTCCTTCTGTCTCTCTCCCTCTCCCCACTTCTCTGCTGAGTGCAGTGGAGACTGCTTGTCTCCTGTAGTAGCATCTAATCATTTGCATGCTGTTTTTAAAGGTGTCTTATGTCAACTACTTTGAAAACTAAGTTAAAATGGATTGACTTTACTTGGTGAATGCATTAATTTTGGTAAACCCCAGAATCTATGGACTGTATACAACTCATTTGGAAATGGCTCGTTTAGTACTTTATGTACAATAGAAACTGTCTAATATGGAAGCTATCACTGACAAACACTACACAGCACTCTTGTCTCGAATTGCAAAATTGGTTCTATCTGTATTATACTGCACGTGTATCCAAAATTATACTTCAGCCCTGAGCAGGGACAGTTCCTGATAGGATGCCTTGTAGAGTGCCTGGCACATAGCAGGTGCTCAATTATTTGAATAAGTGTGTTCAATATTCATTGTTGAATTAATGTACAGTGAAGAGCTGTAACTTAGAGATGCAAACCAGTTGGAAAACTGGATGTGAAAGAAAGCTTATGAAGCTTTTTAAATTGTTTAAAAATAACTTTTTCCCCACATGCGAGGACATATGTATTATGAACTTTCATGTAGGTATATGTAAACATTTGTTTACTTTCACTTTTAATTGGAAGTAAATATAAGAAGATGTACATTCTAGGGAAGCTAGTTCTCACAAAATAAAGTCATGTGTGGTTCTTCGCACATGCAATGTATTGTCTTTTCTATCTTGAAATATAATGAAGGTGTGGGGGTGGATATTCTGCATCCAGACACAGGGAAAAAAAAAAATACCATAGTATTTGAAGACCCACCTAACTCCTCCTATTTTTCTAGGCATGTTCGCCACAGTTGCTGGGATTTCTCAGCGAGCCCCTGTGCACTGGTCGGAGAATGTGATCGGGGCTGCCATCTGCTTCCCGTATGTCATAGCACTCGATGACGAATTCATCACAGTTCACAGCATGTTGGATCAGCAGCAAAAGCAGACTCTGCCCTTTAAAGAAGGCCACATTCTACAGGATTTTGAAGGTACTTGTTTACAGAAATCCTATCAAAGCTTAGTGATCAACCCTTTTATGACTTTTCTTCTGTAAATGCTATAAAGGACCAATTAGGGACAGGACCTTAGGCTGAGCATAGCAGATACACAGATGATGGTTGTATAGACTCTGCACTTCAGGCATTTTGTAGAATTTTCCTACATACCTACGATGGAGAGAGAGAGATTTGAACAAAGAGCTACAGCAGTTTAAGAGCTTGATAGAAATGAAATAAGGACAACGGGAGAGCAGAGGAGGAAGTACTACCTAGAAATACTAAGGGAGGGCTTCCTGAAGGAGGTGGTATTTAAACCAAACCTTTTAGAGTGAGTAGGAGTCAGCCAAGCAGAAGCAGTGTGAAAGAACCTTCAGGTGGGCAGAAAAGAGCATGTAAACCTGCGCCAGAGAGAACTCTGCACCTCGGGCTACGCAGTCACTTCAGTGTGACAGTGGTGCACGGGGTGGGACGGCGCGGGATGCGGCTGCAGCAGACCGGGGCGCTCAGGGAAGGCTTCCTCTTGTGTGCAGTGGCGAGCCAGGGGAGGGATTTATTTTACTTCTCCCAACTTTTATTACGAACATTTCAATTGTACTGAAAAGTAGCAAAGCAAAGTGAACCACCACACACCATTCGCCACTCATTAACATTTGCTGAGCTGTTTGAAAGTAAGTGGAAGACATCATGACATTTAGTCTGAAATACTTCAGCATGTGTCTCCTAAGAATAACAGCATTTTCCTACATAATCATAAAGTCCTTTTCACACCTCAGAAAATGAGCTCTAATATCCTGCCTGTGTTCAGATTCCCCCCCAGTTGTCCTAAGAATGCCTTGGATGATAGTTTCTTGAAACCAAGAACTAATCTAGATTTATGCATTGCATTTGCCATTTAAGGATTTTCGCTCACCAAATTTTAGCTGCCCTTCCTGTTTGGATGCTGGGGATATAAACTTACAAAAACAGCCCTCACGTTAAGTGTGTCAGATTCTGGCTGGGGGCTCTGACACCCACCTTTTCACATTTCACAGCAGTGGTACGGAGCCGTGGATCTCGAGTGCTAGAGGCACGTACAGGGGTCAGGAATACCTAGAGGCCGATGGAGTAACTCCTGCTAGGTAGGGACAAG
This sequence comes from Pteropus medius, assembly GCF_902729225.1. Lineage (NCBI taxonomy): Eukaryota > Metazoa > Chordata > Mammalia > Chiroptera > Pteropodidae > Pteropus > Pteropus medius. The sequence continues at coordinate 3,280,267 of NW_024350921.1, read as the reverse complement.
GGAGGCTTCCTGGGAAAGGGGACACCAGTGCAGTGAAGGGACAGAATCTCATCTGAGTATGAGGAAAATTGCTTACCTTGGCGGTGATAATAGAAGACAGATATGAGCAGAGCAGGAAGAAGACCAGGAGGAAGGTGTGATGACAATCCAGGCGAGGAGAGACGAGGGCTGGGTTAAACCAAGCAGTGGGTCTGGAGTGGAAACGATGGATCACAGGAGAGAAAAGCCCAGGGCAGGAAAGGCATGGCTGACGCTGAACTATCCTTCAGACAGAAAGAAAATATCGTTTCATTGCTTCATGTGAGCATCCAACAGCTTAAAAAAAGTGTCTCCAGAAGGGAGCAGGACTCACTTTAAATGCTTTGTAGTAGGAGCTCATCTTGGATTATAGGTCCAGCTCTTGGGTGGATTACTTGAGCAAAGTCCCCCCAGTGAAATGAGGGTGACAGTGCTGGCCATGGGTCAGGTTAACTCACAGCACTGTGTGGAAATGAATACGATATTTAGATGGTAGGTGAATATGAAATATTGTCTCATTGTTCAGAATGTTGCATTGTAATCTAGTTTCCTATAAACTAACATGGAGAGAAAATAAATTTCTAAAACTTCCTTATATCTGATAATTCTTATTGATAATTTTCCATAATTGATCTCTGCAACCTCATTGGACTATATATTATGTATCTACTCAACTGATTTTCAATTTATTAGCACTTTCAAATTAAAAAAAGGCAAAAAGCACATTTTAAACTTCGGAAATATAGTATTAAGAATTTGCCCTTTTCTGAGATTTGAAAGTCTGCAAAGCAGAAAAGAGAAACGTTATAGTTTATGGCTTCTGTAGGAGTTCTGTGCTATGACAACCCTGATGAAATTGATCGGCAAATCAGGTCCATGGTCCTGTTCAGGGGAAGCAGTGTGTTTCCTTGCAGGCAGCATGTTCTTCCCCTTTCCAACAGTATCAAATTTCTTCCCAGGAAGAGTGATTGTCGCCACAAGTAAAGGAGTTTACATCTTGGTCCCATTACCTCTGGAGAAACAAATACAGGATCTTCTAGCAAGCCGCAGAGTGGAGGAGGCTTTGGTTTTAGCAAAAGGAGCCCGGAGGAACATTCCAAAGGAAAAATTTCAGGTTCGTAATTAGCCGGCCACAGAACACATTCGGGTTTAATGAACATGTCGCAGCCCCCGCCATGTGCCAGACTTTGCAGATTGCATTTGTATCTGTACTGAATATTCTCAGCATATCCGCATCGTACAGATAAGGAAACAGGGTGCAGAGCAGCCGGATAGCTGGACTGAGGTGACACTGCTCACAGAGGCCAAGTTAGGTTTTGAACCTCTGACTTAATTTTCATGCTTAATATACCAAGTTATCTTTCTAATCCACTCTCTTCTTCAGTGGGTCATTAGAGAAGAATCAGGGACGAAGTTGTCATAAACCAAAAGAGTAACATCGGGTTAGTTCGTCTTCTGATTTAGAATTTCTATTTGTTGGGCAGGGGTTGAAGTTTAAAAGTTTAGATATGTAGTATCTACAGAAAAAGCTTTGTATACTGATAAACTATCTCATGTTGCAGGAATCCATCTAATTAACTTCTTTAGGAGAAAACTTTTAATGCTCTTAAGCACTAACTTTAATATACTTGGTATAATAAATATAATGGATACAATAGTCAAGAATTATTCTTAAATCTGAGGAAATCAGACTCTCTAAAAATTGCTACCTGACCAGTTGTTAGGTTAGTTCAGGTTACTCACTGCATTTGAGAGTAATAAAACAATTAGTGCATGTACGCTTCCTATGAATATCTAAATCGATCATTAGAAGTTCCCATGAATTAATGATCCCCTTGCTTGCTACCAGTCGATCAGATTCTCACCTATGTCATCATTGTGGAATGAAATAATGGTTTTTGGCCTCGGTTGCTTTATGCTGCTATGGGTAGATTCTGAAGGTGAAAACTCGGATATGTACTTCATGGTTATGGGGTGCAAGAGAAGGTATCTTTTCTATATTTAAATACCGAAAAACTTTTCATCTTTGTTCCTAATTTTTTAAGTAAGAACTATCTATTAGCACTCAGCAGGGGGCAGCAAAAGCAAAAAGAAGAAATCCTTCGTTCAGAGCCTATGGTGCTGAGAGCAGGGTTTTCCTTACCCCTTAGGCTGGTCGGGTGGCCATGCGGAGAAGGTGCTCTGGGATCAGACCGCAGTGGGGTGTGAGACCTGCCTCTGCCCGGCTTGCTCTCAGCTCCTCTCTGCTCCTGTAACATGGAGGGAGCCCCATGAGCTGCTGTCCATGGACATGTTGGATGTCTAGATGGGCCACTTGTTGGGGTGCCCCCTCCTTGTAAACACACGTGCACACTTTAAGTGTGTAACTTTTTTAAAGATATTTTCAATGTTCTTTGTCTACCTTTGGCTCTTTGTCCTCTCTTTTTGCTGAGAGTAGAAATATGCAGTCAATAGCAGAGAATATTAGGAGTCATGCTCTTTAATTTGCTGTCTCAGTGGGAGCTTTTTCCTTTCTAACATGCTCCCTGCCTTCTCTCTGTTACTGGAAACAGATGTATCCAGCCCTGGAAACACACCCTCAGAATGATCTCGAATTCAGCCGTTATTCTCAGTGCCCATTTTTCTGCTGGTGTGCAGACCCTTATCCTGTTTGGCCTGAATGATATCAAAGCCTCCCTTATGTGTGTCATTTGTTTTCATTTGACTTCTGTTTTATAGGAATTGCTTTTTAAATTTTGTTTTATAATTATGTAAAATATTTACATAATTCAAAAGTCCAATCAACAAAGCAAAGCCGTATACTCAGTGAAGCCTAAATTCCTTCTCTCCCTTTACCCTAATGTTTTCTCCCTCCCTCAACCTCTCTTCCGCCTTCTCTGTCTTTTTTTGGTGTGACCATCAGTATTTTTGGTCTAGCGGTTACCATAATAGTATTAACTTCATAAAAGTCCTTTGGTTTTCTTTTTTTCTTTTCTTTTTTTTTTTTCTGCTGGGGGAGGGGAGACTCTTGTTTGTTGGTTCCCCAGTTGGAGCAATATTTGAAATTAGCTAGTAACCTTATTTTTCCCTTTTCCTTCTTTTCCCCCGGTATTCACGTTAAAGTAATATACTCATAAGGCAGTCAGTCGGCAAGCATATTGTACTTTTTATGTAATCTCCCCACTCTGTTTTTTCAGTAGTTGTATTGCCTCCTCTTTTTCAGAGCCCATAGTCATCACATACTATACTGTCTCCCTGATATTGATCAGTCTTAGTTCTATAGGCAAATGTGTTTTGAATGCTCCCCAACAAATTTTATGTTGCTGACCTTCCAGTCAGGTGGCTTTCTGAAGCAGTCCTCTGGCAGGTATTTCAGGAGCGGCGTCCGGGAACACTGCCCTCGAGTTTTTACATATTGATAACAGTTTATCTGCAGCTTTTATACTTGAAGGCAGGTTTGGCTGGATATAAAATCTCTGACTCACGTTATCTTTCAATGAAAAACTTAATTTGATTAGCAACATAAAGCGTTGCTAATCAAAAATCTAATGAGGCTCTGAACTTTTTTTTCTCGTAACGACTTGGTCATTTTGTTTGAATGCCTAAAAGACTTTGTCCTTAAAGTCCAGTTTCTCAGGGTTGACACTTACCAGCAAATTGGAGCCCGAGAAGTCCCCTTCCACTTTCCACTGCTAGTCTCGAATGCCCTGCCAAGCTTTCTAGTGGTTCCTGATAGCAATTTGAGGATGCTGGCTTCTAGCTGTCATGGCCTCATGGCCCCTTTTTCCTCTCTGCACTTCTTCCCACAGTTTCTAATACCACGCAGGTCCTGGAGTTGTTGGTTTGTCCCCAGTAGCTCGTACTTTAGGGTTTGTGGGCATGCCTTGTCATTTAGTATTGTTATAAATGTTTTCAGTGAGTTTTTGGTTTCTATCCCAATTGTTTGTTTGTTTGTTTTTCACTTGTGGTAAAATACACATAACATAAAATTTATTATCTTAACCATTCTTAAGTGTACAGGACATCATTTTTCCTCCTAAAAGCAGCCAGTGTTACTGTTTCCTAGTGTTTCTTTCTCAAGAGTTTGGACCACTATTTTGGTAAATTGTATTATGCATCCTCCCTCTTTTCTTACCTCTCTCTGCTCCTGCTGGCCCTCACCATCCTCACCTTTGGAACTGACCACTTTTCCTGCCCTGCATGTGTCCATTGCACGGCTTCCTTCCTGAACAGGCCTTCCCAGCTCGAGTTTCACTGAGCCCGCACTCTCAGATGGTTACAGGTGTAGAGTGGGAAACGGTTCTGTTTTACACATATAAATTAATTGAGTTTCTTAATTGGAGAAATTCTTAGGGCCTTTAATACACTAAAAGTTATTGTGATCCGTAAAAGGGCATATAGCACATATTATATTTTTGTTATCTTTCTGTGAATCCTCAAGAGAGAATATATGTAAAATGCATTATTTTATATGTGATGTATCTGTGTATTATATAAATACATGCACATATAGATACACAGCATGTAGGTACTTTATATATATTTACATATCAACATTTACGCATACACACATCTGTTTCCAAATTTATTCAGTCACAATGGATTGCCTTTTTAACAAGGAGAATGTCATAGTCCACCTAATACATTTTGAGAAAGTTATTTCTATTTAGGAAATAACTAAGTAAGAGTTTTTCAGTAAGTTAAAAAAAAAAAAACCAAAGTATTCATTAGAGGGAAAGTTATGAATACAGTTAAAAGTATAACATTCATACCAATTTTTGTTGGAAATGTTGGCTGTACTTATTTTCCAGGAATGATACTTATATACCTTATGTCTCAAGTCCTCTTGGTGTTTTAGGGCATTGCAACCTGAATCTTAATTGTTAGTTCCACGTCAAGAGTAACGAAATTTACCATCTTAACCATTTTTAAGTGTACAGTTCAGTGGCATTCTATACATGCACATCGTAGTGCAACCATCACCGTCATCCTTCTCCAGAATTGCTTCATCTTCCCAAATGGAAGCCCTGCCTCCATTTCACACTAACTTCCCATCTCTCCTCCCCCAGCCCCTGGCAGCCACCATTCTACTTTCTGTCTCTCTGAATGTAAGTACTCTAGGGACCTCGTATAAGTGGAATCATACAGTCTTTGTCCTTTCATGTCTGGCTTATTCGCCCAGCATAACATCCTAAAGGTTCATCCTTGTAGTGTGTGTCAGAATTTCTTTTCTTTTTAAAGCTGAATAATCCATTTGTTGAGCAGTTCGACATTTCATTTAAGCAGTGCATTTTAAGGAAGAGCCATAAACAAGATACACTTGAATTTAGTGCTAGAAAGGACTGTTCTTCCCAGAAGCCCTTGTATGACATTTAACTTAGACAATACAATGCAGCCTTGAAAGCGGGTTTAGAAATCTTTAAAATAGAATCTTCTGTTTCACAAAATTTCCAGTTCCACTAGTCACAAAAATCAGAAATCTCAATTCAGAAACATGATACTAAAAACGTACATTCTGACTTCAGTTTCGTGTTGCTCCCAGAACACATGCGACCTCTTCTCCTGGCCGGTGTTGGGCCCTCTGCCTTTGTGCAGAGTAGATATGGAGTGGCACCACTTAGAGGTCTAATTTCCTCTCTCCACCTGGGAATTTATAGCCACCTTACACTGAAGGACAAACTAACAAGTTAAAAAGAAAGCTGAAGATTCCATTGGTGAGTTAGCTCTGGTGCTGGGGAGCTAAACAGACTTTCCTGTCCTTTCTCCTCATGGAGGCATTCTTCTTGTCCTTTTCCTGCTGGCCGACCTGGCTCCGTGTTTTGTAGCTCAGCATCACCTGAGCAGGAGGAGTTATCAGTCAGAGTGGACAGTCTGGAAAGGAGACAGTCACTGTCGGAGAAGCAAGAATTGGTTGTGCTTGGTAAAATTTCTTATCAAATGTGTGTAGGTCAAGTTCATTGGTGTTCTCTATATCATCCATGGTTTCAGCATCAAGGTGCTTATGTCCAGGATGAAGGAATCTCTTTGTATGCTTTTTCCAAGTCTACATATGGCATTCCCAGACTAGAATACAGAAAATAACCCCCATATTCTTGGAGATTGGGAGTATTAGCAAAAGTAGTTTTTATGTCCCCTTAGGAAGGGGTAGAGTACATGACATCTGAATCCTGCACATGAGGAATAAATTATTATTCAGCTGATTTCTCATCAACAAGCCTGGGTGTGATTGGGAATTTTCCTACTACAGCTGATGGGTCCTCTCTATGCTTTTTGCTAAGTGGGTGGCCTTTATTTCTACTTTTGGAAATAGAACTGGCATTCCCCCACAACAGAACTTTGGCCCACTCCTGGCTGCTTAATGCTGGGCAGTATAAATAGGCCAGTTTAGAGTCAGAAGTGGCTGGTATCAGGGAAGGAAGATAAAGGCAGGTGGTGAGCAGAGAAGTGGAAAGGCAGCCTGCCTTTTCTGACTTCTCTAAAGGAATTTCCGTGGGCACAGGCATGAAATGCTATGCTTTTGAGAACTCTTTAAATAGAGCAATGGGGAACAGGAGTGACAGCCTTCAGGTGCCAACCGTGCCAACGAGCACTCTGCTCGTTTCTTCAGTGGTGTTACCTGCCTGCTGCGCACTGGGTAAATCAGTGAGTGGAAAGAATTGGGCTCTAGAATCAGAAACATCTGGTTTTAAATCCTGGCTCAACCACTTATTACTTTAGTAACTTTGAGCCAACAACTTAACATCTTTGAGCAGAATGTTCTTATTTGTAAATGGGGATAATAAATGACAATGAAAATGGAGTGTCACAAAAATTGATCAGATATTTCTTCAGATCAATAAGCACTTACCAGACGGCAAAGACTATGCCAAGACTGTGGAGTGCTAGTGTATGTGGATAACGTATGTGCCCTGCCTTCAAGGAACATGTGGCTCCCAGAACAGCATGATGGACTGGAAGGTGAAGGAACTGCAGTCATAGAGTTTTTAACTGTGAGGTGACAAGGGCCTGAGCTATGATGGTGGAACCAGTAAGAATAGCGCGAAGAGACGAGTCCAAAAGCTGTTTCAGACAAAGGATGGACAAAACTTGAACAGTGACCAAACTGGGCCATATTGGAGGTGTAGAGGGTGGAATTAAAGTCACCACAAGACAACTTCCTAAAGTGTGTTTTGCTGTTACTGAATGTCATAAGAACAAAGGGGCTCTGTGGTCAAGAAAGTTTGGGTAGTACTGAATTAAGCAAAGACAAGCTGGTACCTTTATTACAGGGATTCCCAGGTGTCACGTGTTCGTGTGGGTTGTGCGTCACCCGCAGAAGAGAGAATACACAGCACTTCTCCAGTGTTACTTGGAAAAGCTTATTTGTCTATCTATTAATATATTAAATGGTACTGGCCTTGTGCTCTGAGGGACACTCAGAAATGCTGCCGTGACGTGCCAATTCCCGTCGAGCGGAAGAAGGCTGAACAGCTTCTGGACTGTCAGAAATATTGACACCTGCGAGTTTATGAGGAGGAGAGCAGAAGATAAGGAATGCGTTGGGAAGGACTGGGGTTCATAAAGAAGCATCCGTGAAGAAGCAGGAATAGTTAAAAAGAAAACTTCGTTTTAGGAAAGAAAGGTTGATTTACATATATACACAAACACACGCACACATATATATTTGTATATATTGAAACTAATTTTGTATATGCATTATTTTTTCTTTACCTTGTGACTTCAAATTTCTTCATCATAATAAGCATTTAGTTTGGGTTATGATTAGAAATTCAGTTTCTCCCTATTGTGATGGTTTCAGGGTATCTGTAAGAGATTAAACCTGTCTTTCTTTACAGGTAATGTACAGAAGGATTCTGCAGCAGGCGGGTTTTATACAGTTTGCACAACTTCAGTTCCTGGAAGCTAAAGAGCTCTTCAGGTAATTTGAGGTGTTGGTAGCAAGACTTCGAAGTGTCCCTCTGTGGTCAGAACCTCCCTTCCAGCTGTGATGCTGTGATGGGAGGTGCAGCCGTGGTTAGACTGTGCTTCTGGTGAGAATGGTGAGGCCTGTTTATAATAGCAGACGCCGCTGGTGCTCATGCCTTGTCTCCTCCTCCCCCCTCAGCCTTAGTTTAACTGTCCTTTATCTTAAAGAGCGTGGGGGCCATCATGACAGTCCGGGGAAGAGAGGAGAGGGAATTCTAGAGAGTGAATTTGATAACATGCGAAGGATTTTTAGGAAAATACTCTTGTTCATTTTTCCTTTTTTCGAGATTTTACCAGAAGCTATGAGTTTAGAAAAAGAGCAGGTGCTTCTGGGAAGACTTATGAAAACGAATCGTCTTCTAAAGACTTTGTAGATGGCCCATTAATGGTTAGCTCTCCCAGGAAGCTGTCTTTCTCTTACAGAGCTCCCCTGGCACTATGAGTAACCCTGCACCCAGGGCCGTCTCGCCCTCTCCTCCACCCCCCTCACCCATGCCTGCGTCACACGCCTTTGCTGTCATACCCATTTTCCCAGCTGCATGTCCTCTCAGGCTGGCGTACTCAGCGAGGCAGTGGTTGTGAACATGCTGGCTCAGCACGCCTGGCAGATTAGGTTAAACGTGCTTTGATAGTCTTAAGCATCCTACAAAAGCATTGCCTATGGAATGTTTTCAAAATGTCTGACTAGCATAGATTCTGCACAGTTTAGAGCCATCTAAAAGATAAGAGATGTAACAAGCGGAGCAGGACACCACCCTGCAGCTTGCTGTCCACCCTCTGTTCTGGAGGGTATTTGCCACATGGCCCGGGCCACACTGACACCCACCGCAGCTCCTGCCTCTTGCTCTGTCACAAAACTGATTGTAGAGAAGAGATTTCTGAGTCAAGAAGGAATTATGTATTGGATCATGATGCCCTGTAGAACTTTTACTTAAGCAAGTTCTCCGTACTGTTACCATCTGTTCATGGAAAGATCAGAAGCATCAGGATTAAATAGATTCTTTGTCCCTTTGAACTGAGGCTCTTTTCTGTCATATCTTGTCTTATCCCTGCAATGTCGAAGGCCTCCGCACTTGGGTCATGGGTGTCTCCCAGTACATCTTCTTCTCACAGGTTAATTTGAAGAGCTAAGTGGTCAGCAACTTTGTAAGAGAATAAATGTAGGGCCTGTCAGTTGTTCGTACAAGGATCTGGTACTTCATATGTCACACTCTTAAGAGAGATAAACTTTAACTTGACTGCTGCTCAGCTTTAGTCAAAAGTGTGACTGAGAAATTGATATTTGAAGGGATGCTCCTAAGATTAACATGATACCACTTTCCCTTCCAGTGCCATTGGTGGACATTGCTAATAACTCATGATTTTTTTTTTCCCATTGATCAGGGACTTGCCTCAGACTCCTTCCTACTCAGTCCGATGCTAGAAGCCACAACTGCCAACTCATCGTGGTTGGCATCCAAGATAGAACCTATTTACCATCCGTGTCGTGGAGACATATGCTGTGTGTCTAGTCCTCCGGGAGTTATGCGGCCTGTCCTTATATCCAGTCAGAGCCAACCCTTCTTCCATTGAGCAGATTTGGCCTGAGCATGAGAGCTAGGATGAAAGGGTAGGACAGCACCCCTGCTTGGTGCACATGCCCGCTCTGCAGTGTGAGTGGTTTGAGGTGGGAGCGTTGAACACGGACTTATATTGGGATTTGTCCTGGACCTTAAATGATGAGCAGAAGTTTCCCAAATCAGGAATCATACCTTAGGCCAGGGTTTCTCAGCTGTGGCACTGTTGGCATTTGGGCATAAGTGATTCTCTGTTAGGTGAGCTCTCTCGTGTACTGTCGGACATGTAGCAGCAACCCTGGCCTCTACCCGCTAGGTGCCAATGGTGCCCTCCAGGTCTGACAAAAGTGTCTGCATAGTCGCCAAATATCCCCCAGGGAGCAAAACTGCTTCCCATTGCAAACCAACTGCTCTTGGCAAAGGGAACAGTGACAGCGAAGGCTAAGAAGCATGAAACGTGGGAACAGGGGGGAAGAGTGACGGGCGCTGAGTGCTGGAGTGCGGGAGAGGGGCACGGGAAACAGCAGCTGTCATGTGCTTTGGGTCTGTTCAGGCAGGGTCTGGAGTACCATGCTAAGAACTGTATCTTGTGGATAGTAAGGAACCACAGGGTGAGGACAGGGTAAGGGGCAGGTTAAGAGCAGGGTGGAAAGGAGACTATTGGCAGGAAGCCAGGAGAGTGGGGGAGAGACAAGAGAGGGTGAAGGGAGGCAGATGCAGAAGGTGCAGACCCCGGGCCCTGCCTCAGAGTCTTCCATTTGGTGTGTCTGCTGGAGGCTCCTGCTCTGTTTGCTCAGGATAGTTCCCACAGGCGGGTCTGAGCCTGTGCCGGGGTTGAGATCCTCAGCTCGGTGGTGCTGCCATTAACAGTTGTGACTGTAGACAAGACAGCGGGCTGGAGGGAGGACGTGCAAGAGGAACCAACAGGGAAAGAGAGATGGACCTCAGTAGATATGACCTCCTGGGCCTTATGAGGTTAGGGCACTGTGCCAGCCGTTTGAATTGCAGGCTAACTTTAAGCTCTGAAACGCTACCAATAGTCATTCCAGAAATGGCCACATGGATGCTCTGTGTCTTCTGTTACAAGATCGTTGATGAGGAAATTGTAAGTTATGTTCCTATAAAGTCCCTTCTTTATGGACTATTCAATAAATCTGTCTATAATTTAGTGCCAGGGAAAACATTGGTTTCAGAAGGACTGTAATCTGCCTTTGATCAGATGGTGATGTTTTGCTTCCTTTGAATTTCTTTGCCCTGGTGTCCAGGGAGCCCAGTGCTGACTTAGTGTCCAGACATTTTGATATTCCGCTTTCACACTGATTGTGCACGTGTCTTTCACCATGGTGCCCTCACTCTATTTTGGAATTGGAGTGGCACACAGTTCAGTAGCGCTCTGCCACACTTATCAATGAGGATGGTCAGTCTGGCGTGCACACCCAGATACTCAGCTCACATTGACGTGTGCGGACGTGCACACCCCTTCAGTATTGTTTTGTGTGCCTATGTGTACTCTCTCTCTCTTTTTGCTTCATTTAGTTTGACACTGTAATTGCAGAAGCGGCCAGCTTGACGTCCGGGAGCTGATCTCTCTCTACCCCTTCCTGTTGCCCACCTCCTCTTCATTCACACGGTCTCACCCTCCTCTTCACGAGTATGCAGACCTGAACCAGCTGACCCAGGGGGACCAGGAGAAGATGGCCAAGTGCAAGCGCTTCCTCATGAGCTACTTGAACGAAGTCCGCAGCACAGAAGTAGCCAACGGCTACAAAGAAGATATTGACACAGCCTTGCTGAAGCTGTACGCAGAAGCCGATCATGACAGCCTACTGGACCTCCTGGTCACTGAGAACTCCTGTCTCCTGATAGACAGCGCTGCCTGGCTGGAAAAGCACAAAAAGTGAGTGTTTGCTTCCCGTGCTCAACCAGGGGCTCATGCCTGGCCCTTCCCCGCCCAGTGGAGAGACATGAAGTTGATGGAACCCGTGTGTTTCAGTTCCCAAGAGACTGATCAAAGGACTACCTTGAAATCAGAGTGACAAGCCAGCACTCCCAAGGTTACCTCACCCTCAAAATGGTCTGCAGACCAACTGGAGGGTCTG